>NW_028246805.1:0-42660 GCF_964263255.1 Lissotriton vulgaris
CTACTCTTATAATTTTATCCACCATAACTGACAATTCTCCATCAGTAAAAAGTAGATTTCTCCTCCCTTCCTCTGTGAAATGATAAATGTAAATGTTTTCAAAAACCCACAAGATAATAAATAATAAAAATTTACAAAAAACAGGGAAAGCAAAAATACAACCTGGCTTGAATGAAAAAGTGCTCAGGAACAATGTTGTGCTGCAGTAGAATTGCAAAGGACCATGGCCTGAAATGGAGTGTGTTTTATGGGGCGGTATGCAGGTGCAAACAATTAGCCAAAGCACATCAAGTGTGTAGTGCTAGCATCTGTCCAAAAGTCACAGGAATTGTGCAATGCGGACCATGTACTGCTGTGGAAAATTATATTTCAATGTGAACATTGCCGGCGACATCTTGTCCAAACCTGGACCCGTACGAGCGCGTAAGTGGCAGCCAATTTAAACACCATGGCCACTTCGTACACTGCTGATCGCCTGCACGTCTCCCTGACCTCGCTAAAATCCCCCGCGCGCTGGCAGCCCCCATGCACACATGCCTGAACCATAAACGCATCCACAGCGCGACCCTGCCCCGGAGCCACTTCCCATGCCGGACCCACATACCCTTTCATCTCTTTCACACGAGCAGCCTCTTTGACAACCCCCTCCCCTGCACCTGCTTGTTCGATTCGATACCAGGCCATCACCCAACCCTGCTTATTCAGTTTATTGCCCCCATACTGTAGGATCTCGCATCTCATCAAAGGAGCATGGATTAATCAGTGTCATACCCCATGAGATCTAACCAATTGCGCACATTCTGGTTCCTGGCGGAATGCCCAGCTGCGCGATAGTCATCACCTGCTGAGGTTGGGGTGGGGGACCTCCACTGTGAATGTGTGTGAGAACGAGCCTGAAGCAGGGATTCCAGAAAGGTTTTACTGTACTTCAAAGTAATGTCAGGAATGTGCTATCTTGTAATAAAGGAATAAACCACTGTATAAAAGCCCAGGTCCCAGAGATGCAGTTAGAGAACACCTCGAGATGATACCCTGTTTGTCCGATTTGACGTGCTTTGCTCCAGAGAAAATAAAAACCCGTTTCCTGCTTTCCAGTCCAGCGCCCGCCTCTTTATTTGATAATTATTGAATGGTTCAGAGGCGACTAACGCCAAGCAGTGCTTGAGGATATCTAGAGAAAAACTGCTTTTCCACAATTGGCACCCCAAACGTGGGGCCCATCAGCAACACGTGGGTCCAGTGAGAGAGGTCCTAATGACAGAGTGAACAACTGCAACGATCAGGAAGAGCTCCTGCCCGAAGGACCCTCGTGTGGCAGCCGATCATCCGACCTTCGCCGGTTCTGAACGGACCTCTCTCGAGTGATCTACGGACCTGACTGGGTGCCCTCAGGAGTGCCACGGCAATAACGGAGAATAGAGGACGATCGGGCACTAGAAGTGGAAGACGAGAAACTGTCCATATGGTCCGGGTATGGTCGTGCAGCACGACTCTTTTTGTTTGATTGATTGATTGTACGATAATACTAGTATTACTTATTGATTGGTTCGTTTAGCCTTCGTTGCTACTCAATATATTTATTGGTTCTTTTTGAGATATTCTCTGTTTTCAAATAACGTAGAATAGAAATATTCTGTCTAGTCTTTGCAAGTAGTGAAGGATAGGTAGTGCGGACCTTTGTCCACCATCGTTTGAGATCTTCACGTGTCCGATATACGTCATGCCTATCTTCTCCCCACTGATTGGTAGTTGGTTTAGCCTGGATTGTTTATTAGAGGTAGATCATCCAGCTCCACTGGAAGGCACCCCTAATAAGGACATGTTTACGAAGTATGGACTAGTCGCCGTAGCTTATAGTAAGCTATGGCATAAAAATACAAAAAAAGATCAAGAAAGTCAGTGGCCACTGATAGGATTTTTTGACCTTGATAAAATAGAAGCGCTAGAAATAGCCCTTCACAAAAATAAAACCACGCCTACCATGCTTGATAGTCTCGGCATATGGCACAAAGATGCAAAGCAACACAAAAAGAGAGACGAAGCGAAAACCAATAAAGAATTGCGAAAAGCAGCTCACTTGGCTGGTAAAAAGTTAGAAGAGGAAATAAAGGAAAGAGAAAAAGCTAAAAAAAAGAACGAGAATCAGAAACCTCAGGACAATGCCCTGTTAGAACACCCTCAGTGCTTTACCCTGAGCTCCCATCGAAGCAAAAGGCAGACGATGATTTACTCCTAGGTCCCCCAATCATATATATGCCCCCTCCTTATGCCCCCACCCATCCTTTAGTACAGCACCTACAACCCCAGAGCTTAAATGAAGGTAGCACCAGGTCCTCGGTACCCACGGCCTCCGCGCCGGCCGAGCCTCTCGTGCTATACTTTGTATCAAAAGAAGCCTCAGATAAACCTGAAACGAAAGAAAAAGAGCCAGCAAGAATTCCCCGTTTGAACAAAAATGAACGAGCGGGCATTGATAAAATAGTTAAAACATTAGTGGATCGAAAAGAGACGGAAGAATATATATTGGGCATATGTAACTCGTATGCCGACAGCCATAAACAGTATTTTGTTGTACGCTTTTGCTATCATACTCTCACAGCATACGTGAACTTGGCAGAACTTTTCTCATACACGCTAGAAGTTTTCCGCCACCTCATAGAACAAGGACAAATAGTCAAAGGCGCATCCCCTGTAACGATCGAACCCCCGGCAGGAAAATTAGACACTATGATGCCCATAAAGGAAGCCGCTCCCTACTGGGTCCCCCCAAGAGGTCAGGGAACTCATAATCATATAAACCACCAGGACGCTAGAGGAAGGGTAGTGTACAATTGGGTATACCAACCCTGGGATAGACAAGACATCCTGACCTTCCGTAAATCCTTGCCAGACTTGCGAAAGAACCCAACAGCCTTCTACACAGAATTAGGTACCGCCTTAGGATCGACAATTATGACCCTAGCCGTTATAGACTTGATCTTTGGGCTATGTCTGCCAACTGATGTGTGGAAGCAAATCCGGAAAGTCGACCACCTTGAGCTGTTTGGAAATACCTGGGGACAACTCAATGTCATAGACAAACAACGAGATCCCGGACAGAAACCCTTGAAAGCTATACTGGAACTCACATTTTGCAGAAAATAAAGACTCGAATCTCTGAGAAAAAGGTAGACTGGTCAATAGTAACAGCTTGCCGCCAAAAACCCCAAGAAGACGTCTCAGAGTATTTTTCTCGAAACGGTGTTCCCCGATTACAGTGGCCAGGACATGACTACTGCAACCGGACATCACTTATTCGTACAGAATTATGTTAAGGGTCTGTTGCCAGAAGTTTTGCAGAAACTGCAGACTAGCAAAAGTAGTTGGGCGGCCTCAAAGCCCGTGGCCATCCTTCAGATGGCCCAGTACAGTGAACACCATAAGAATGAAAATGATAGACCTTCAGAGAAGAAAAAGAAAGACTTAAAGGAGCGAGTCATGATAGCTCAGTTATAAGGAGTGAGTTTAGGGAAATATCCATACAAGGGAAACTTTCAGCAAAATGTCCCTAGAAACCCACCTCCTAGAAGTAATGCACCCGTACCCTACGCTGGAAGTAGAGGTTTAGGCGAGAACCAATGTGCATTCTGCAAAGAATACGGACATTGGAAGTCTCAATGCCCGATCCTGTTAGAGCTGAATAGGAACAAAGAGACGAGAGACATAGAAAACGGGCCTAGGAATAGAGGACGTGGACGAGGATACACAACTGACGCTAGTGACGAAAGGCCCGGTAGAGTGAACACTTTTGACCGTCCCCGACAGAATCAGTACCAACAATCTGACTGTGGCAATGCTTACGACTTCGCATAGGACTGCCAAGGGCAAGGTCATCAGTCATTGAAAGGACTGTTAGTATACAGACCCCCTGGTTCTGCAGGTACTTTTTTCGAAGAGCTCCAGTCTGCTATGTCAGCGTTGGCCTTGAGAGCGGACCATTGCATTTTGGCTGGTTACTTCAACTTTCACATGGACGATGCTTTGGACCCAGACGTGATTAAACTATCTGATATCATGGCTCCTTTGGGCTTAGCCCCCTTTCTCTTTGAACCAACGCATGACAAAGGCCATACTTTGGATCAGGTCTTTTCTACCTCCCCTATAGAGGTGACGGCACTTCTGCCGGTCCTATGGACTGACCATCGTCTGGTTAATTTTTACATACTGGCCAATAAGAAACCCCTGAGTAATGCCCCCTGGCAGCTAGGATCAGCGTCAAGGGCATTTCACCGGGTGACTCCTGAAATGTTGTCACAGGCACTGTGCGAATATCCTTGCCCTCTCACGGGGGTTTTGGATAGGGACCTGGAGTCCTTGCAGGCCTGGTTTGTGGACAGGTTGAATGACCTGGCCCCCTTGAGGGCCCCCCATTCATTGCCTAAACGGGTTTCTGCTCCATGGTTCACTGGTGCGCTACTTGCTTCTCGCAGGCAGTGCAAGGTGGCGGAAAGAGCCTGTCGAGCTCAGTACAATCCAGCCGCCAGACTCGAATACAGAACCGTGGTCAAAGCCTACCACTGAGATATTTTCCTTGAGAAGAAGAGCTACTTTGCTAGGAGGATTGAGGATGCCTCAAATTCCTGCAAAGAGATCTTCACGATCGTCAGGGAGTTTACTGCTCCACGGTCGAATGCGGCCCAGACTGCTCCCACAGAGTCGTGGGCATCAGATCTTGCATGCTTCTTTACTACAAAGATCAAGTTGATACAGGACTCCTTTCCACCGTGGCCGGCTGGTGCCTTCCTTTGTTCTGAGGCTGGTCTAGTTCCATCGGTTCCTCTAGGGCCAGTCTTGTCAGACTTTCCGCCTATTTCAACTGCTTCGTCCCTGACACTTCTGGCCAATCTCAAATCTGGATCGCCGCTCGATCCATGCCCGGCCAAATTTTTGGCGAAGAGAGCGGCAGTGGTAAATCCGTTGGTCAACCCCCTTCTGAATCTTTCTCTGAGCCAGGCTGTGGTCCCTTCGGCTTGGAAGCAAGCTATGGTTATTCCCCTTATCAAGAAGCCCGGCCTGGCCCCCGAGGTCTTGGCCAATTACAGGCCTATTTCTCTTCTCCCCGCTTTGGCCAAGACCGTGGAGAAGCACGTGCATAACGTGCTTTCCAATTTTTTGGAATCACACGATCTGCTTCATTCCACTCAATCGGGCTTTCGTCCCAATCTTAGTACGGAGACGGCGCTGCTGGAGGTGTCTGAGGCCATCAAGGAGACGCTTGACTCGGGTGGTAGAGCCATGCTGATCATGCTCGATTTGTCAGCGGCCTTCGACACCGTCCCCCATGAGGATCTGCTCGTCAGACTTCATGGGATCGGTCTGAGGGGGACGATGCTCAGCTGGTTTACTTCTTTTCTGGCCGGCCGCCGACAGACGGTCTGGGCCTCCTCTAGCTCTGCCGAGATGCCGCCATTGGGAGTCGGAGTCCCGCAGGGCTCTGTATTGAGCCAGACTCTTTTTAATATCTTTATGACCCCTCTGGCGGCTCTGGCCGAGTCCTTAGGGGCCCAGATCGTATCCTACGCAGATGACACCCAGCTGCTCTTTACCTGCCGGAAAGGAGAGGATTTCGACGGAGAGAGTATCCGTGAGTGCCTTGGGGCTGTTTTTAAATGGCTCCAACTGAACAGCCTCAAGTGCAACTCAGATAAATCGGAGGTGCTCTTCTTCAATCCGATCCGGACTGGCAGGTATGGTGGCCTGCTGACATGTCTCCTCCGGGGCGGTCGTCTCAGTCAGCTAAGAATCTGGGGATTAAAATTGACAACGGCCTGACTTTAAGATCTCAGATTCTCGCCCTCACTGGCACCTGCTTTGGTCTTCTCCGCATGCTTCGGAAGTTTTTTCCTTTGCTCTCTGAGGACCACAGGAGGATTACGGCATAGGCCTTGATCGGTTCAAGACTGGACTACTCCAACGTCCTATATCTTGGCATGCCCGAATATCTCCTGCAACGGATGCAGGTGGTCCAGAATCCGGCAGCACGTGCCATTTTTGGCCTGCATAGGCGAGTCAAAGACTCTGGCCTGTTGCAGTCGCTTCATTGGCTGCCTATCCGACAGCGAATAGTTTTTAAAGCTTTAACCCTTGCTCACAAGGCCTTCTAGGCTACGGGGGCTAAATACCTTCAGAAGAGGCTCGTTTCTTATCGTCCTGCCCGATCTTTGAGGTCAGAGTCGAAGTTCCTTGCCATTGTCCCTTGTGTGAGGAGGGCCCGTATGGGAGGTCGTTCCTTTATGCTCCGGGCCCCTCAGCTTTGGAACTCTCTGCCCCTGACGTTACGCAGCACCTCAAATCTGTTGGCTTTTAGGAAGGGCCTGAAAACTTGGCTTTTTGCTTCCTAGATTGTCGTGTTCTGTTGACCCTTCTTTCTTTTAATCTGTTGTGTTGTGTTTGTCTTCCTAGGTTGTCAATAAAGCGCCGGGACACTCTTCTGAGTAGCCGAGCGCTATAAAAGACACAAAATAACATAACATAACATAACAAGGGAGGGATTCAGTCGAGCTCTATGTTGACCAGCAAGGCATTATTTCACCGCTACGGTCCTAGGTACAAAGTCTCCATTTTTGGTAGACATGGGAGCAACACATAGTGCATTATCCAAACGACTGATTCCAAGGGCACCCTTGTCTGGCTCACATGTGACATCAATACGTTCTGATGGTACGCCCTCCACCAACCCCTTGTCCAAACCAATCCCTTTTGATCTGGAAAATAATATCACCGACACGACATTCCTCCTCTCCTCCAATACCCCCGATGCCATTATGGGTCTGGACTTGCTGAAGCATTTTCGAGCAACTATCAGATGTTCACCCGATGGAGTCCGAGTCATTCTGTATGACAACCCCAACCTGCTCAGACCTTGCCCCTCACGACACATGTACTCCATAACTGACGCAGACATGTCCCTGCTTGACACCTTACCTTCGTACTTAAAGGCAAAGGCTGACTCAGATGTAGGACGAATGATGATAGATTCAGTGCATGTGACTGTACGACAGTACGCGACATTGCCAAAAATTCCGCAGTACAACATCTCACCCGAAGGCGAGAAAGCATTGGTAGAAATAATCCAGTCCTTAGTAAATGCAAGAGTGGTAAAAGAAGTAGTCAGCAATATTTGCAACAGCCCTATCTTACCGATTATCAAAAAGCAAGGAGAAGGAGATGAGAAAGCGTATCGCTTCATCATCATCGAGAAATCAACAAAATAGTTGTTTCACAGTACCCTGTAGTCTCTGACATCACCACCATTCTGACCCTGGTCCCATCCACTGCCACCACATTTACCGTAATTGACCTAAAAAACGCCTTCTTCTCCATACCTATCCACCCAGACAGCCGCTACCTCTTCGGATTTACCCTAAAATCCTGCTCGTATAGATTTTGTAGAGCACCCCAAGGGTACACTGAAAGCCCAAGAATTTATAGCCAGTATGTAGATGACATTCTTCTAGCGGGCGACACCACTCCCCTAGCAGTCATCGCCACCATCCCGGTCCTACATTTCCTTGCAGAGAATGGTCACAAAGTTTCCCAAATGAAATTACAGTTTTGCAAACCCCAAGTGACGTATGTACGCCACCTCGTATCAAAAGAAGGAAGGAAACTTACACCTGACCGAATCCAGACCATTTTAGAAACCCCCCATCCCTAAGAACCAGAAGCAAGTCCGCTCTCTGGTAGGCCTCACCTCATTCTGTTGACAGTGGTTGCCGAACTTCAGTCTCATTGTTAAACCTCTACTTTCTCTTCTAGCCAAAGATGTTCCCTTCCCACTCCCTTGGACCCCCGAGTGCCAAACCTCTTTCAAGGAATTACGAGATGCCCTATGCTCAGCACCCGTTCTAGGACCCCCAGACTACTCCAAACCCTTCTCCCTCTACACCCACGAGAGAGAAGGATGTGCATTATCTGTCCTGACGCAATCCATTGGCCGAAAACAACGCCCTTGTGCTTACTTCTCCGCCACTCTTGACCCCCGTAGCCAGAGCTTTACCAGCTTGCCTATGAGTTGTGGCAGCTGCTGCTGTCTCGATACGACAGAGTGAGGGACTTGTACTTTCAAACCCCCTTACAGTATTAGTACCCCATGCTGTTGACACCCTCCTGAACCAGACCAAGACCCAACACCTGACTAGCGCACGACTGACTGGGTACGAACTAACTCTAATGGCACCGCACATTACCTTGAAGCGATGCACCACTCTGAACCCGGCTACCTTGTTACCACTACCCGAGAACGACACCAATGTAACTCCCCTGCATGACTGTGTGACCCTCACTGACAAACAGACTAAGAGTAGGCTAGACCTCCGAGACACTGCCTTCCCAGAACCTGACGGAGAGCTATGGGTAGATGGCTCATGTATCAAACTTCCCGACGGCACCACCTCAGCTGCATATGCTGTTACCACAGCCCGAACTGTCAATGAAACAGCCCGCATTACCCAATGATCCGCACAAGCGGCAGAACTGATTGCCCTCACATGAGCGTGTATTTTAGCAGCAGGGATGACAGCAAACATATACACGGGAAGCAAGTATGCCGTTCACCACTTTGGACTTCTATGGAGGGAAAGGGGATTCCTGACCTCACACGGCACACCGATCTTACATGGAGATCTAGTGTCCGCCCGACTGAAGCAGTCCTCCTCCCCAAGCAACTGGCAGTAATGAAATGCCAAGCGCATAAGAAAGTGACAGACATTGTAGGACAAGGGAATGCACTGGCTGACATCACTGCCCGAGCCACAGCCGAAAACAGAACAACGACACGAATGTACTTGACCAGGTCTCAAGCAGGGAAATGGACAGACGCTAGGGAGACTATAAGAGACATCCAACTGACAAGTACTCCACATGAACTGACAGAATGGGCAATGGTGGGACTAAAAGACGATGAAGGCTGCTGGAGGACGAAAGACACAGACAAATGGTTGCTACCTATCTGATCCCCATATTGACCATGTCACACTTACCCGCACACATAGGATCTGCCCCCATGACTGAACTGATTACTAGAGTATGGCACAACGACAAAATATCAGATTCAGCTAAATGCTCAGTCCAGCAGTCCAGCAGTGCATGATATGCCTACAGCACAACCCAGGGAAAGGGACAGTAGTGCCCCGGGGAGGGTTTTGGGTCCCTGACCATCCCTTTGAAATCATCCAAATGGATTACATTCAGCTAGAGAGGTGCCGTGGTCTAAAATACGTACTAGTGATTGTATGCGCGTTTAGCAAATGGGTGGAAGCTTACCCCACTCGTGACAATACCGCTATCACTACTGCCAAAGTATTGTTGAAGGAGTTTTTCCCACACTACGGCCTTTGTAGGATTTTGTGGAGCGACAATGGTCCCCACTTCGTAGCCGAAGTTATCCAACTCATACTGAAAGGGTTGGGTGTAAAACAGAAATTTCACGCAGTTTTCCACCCCCAATCTGCAGGCCTGGTAGATGGACACAACGCCACACTAAAACTAAAACTAGCGAAGATAGTTGCCACAACAGGACTGAAATGGCCTGATGCCCTCCCACTGGCATTGCTATTTATTTTATTTATTTATTTTTAGAGTTTTCCATAGCGCGAACTTGAACCGATTAGGTTATCAGAGCGCTTTACATAGCACCAGTTCCGTTACATGTTATCACAGCACTTTACATAGAATCAGATACGTTACACATTTCAGGAACTTGAACCGATTAGGTTATCAAAGCGCTTTACATAGCACCAGTTCCGTTACATGTTATCAAAGCACTTTACATAGAATCAGTTACGTTACACATTTCAGGAACACATTTCTTTTTGTTCTAGTGAATAGGGTTATCTCTTCACACGGGGGAAGGGATCCACCTGGCTATATGTTATAAAAACTTTCATCTTGCAGCCTTTCCTTTCACAGTCTCAGTACCTCAGCAAGATCGTCACAAAACGGACTTTACCTTTCTTTCTCTGATTGCCAATTGAACAAAGTTTGTAAACACCAATAACCATTATATAAAACAAACAGCAATTTATCAGAAGACATAACCTTACATTTGACACCTCTATCTTTCAAGCACAGCAAATGTGACAAGATAAACAATTTAAAGGCATCTTAAATTACTGCTTGGACTTTGACGACCCTCTGAAAATGAGGACACTCACTTCAGTGACAATCTTCAGTTTTTAACCACTGGTGGTGCAGCCAGTGCTGTGTATGTGTCAACCCCTCTGTTTGAAAAGATTATTTGAGCTATTGAGCTGACGAGCTTGTCTTGCTGCACCTGTGCCCAGTGAGTGGTAGAGACCTGAGAAGACTGAATAAGGAATCCAGACAAACACATCTAGAGTTACACAGTACATGCTGCACCAACAAGGGTGAAAATTTAAAGACAACCACTGAAGTAAGTGTTATCATGCACTGCATTTACCATGAAGCATTGGGGCAAATTGAGTGCTGGGATGTGAGGCAGTGTGTTCTCACCCTTTTTCTGTATAAAATATAATTATATTTAGTATATTTAAAAACAAAAGTAAATTTAAAAAAGAAAAGATACTAGCTAAAGTCGCAAAGTAGATTAAACATTGTAAGGCAGATTCATAAACTTCCATAGTACACAAAAAGCATTGTGCATATGGATCTCTCTAGTGAGGCAGGTGGGAGAAGTGGTACTTCTGGGTGGGCCATTCTGTGGATGTTTGAGGGTTTTAACATGTCTTGTGCGGGGAATATCCTGTCCTAGAAACACATGCATATTTACTCCTATGAAAGAGATGCGCCTTTCCTTTTCCCGCCTTTCTAAGGTGGGAAAAGGGAAAAAACACCCTCTATGCCCCCTCAATTAGTGAGGCCAAAGAGAGTGAGGTTTCTTTACAGAGAAAAAATGCTTATAGAGGAAAACTGAATAGTGCACAATGTCTATAATGTACTCAAGCAACATTTCAGCCTAGTGGAAACCTCACATTTAAAATCGGCATTATCCATCTTACAAATTGGAGTACTTCTGGTAATCTACACTAGTCAATTCTTTGTGATTCCACAAAAGTCAACAATCTACTTCAAAACATAGAAATTATATAAGAGTGATAGGCACAGTAAACCAGGCTATGTATTGGTCATTTGTGCTTATGAATCCAAATGAAGCTTTTCACATCTAATAGACAAATCCAGTCTCTTCTTGCTTTGACTCGATAGGCTTGCCCTCGGAGGGGAGGCGAACACCTTCACTCTTTACAGATCTGTCCTGTAACAGTCTAAAAACTAATGTGTAATCTGCATGGTAGCTCATTCTAGCAGCTAATGTACAATGCGCTCCACTCCAACCAAACACCACCTGACTCCATACGAGGTTGTCTTCAGCCGGCCTATGAAGATTTGGGCCGCGCCAAAGCCAACATCCATCCATGATGTCCTTGACATCCTAATGTCTGATTATCTGCACAATTTAACAAAAACACTAACTGTTATACACCAACAGGTGCAGCAAGCCATACTAGACGACATCTGACCTGGGGACTACGTGTTGGTCCGAAATTTTCATAGAACGAAAAGCTTGGAACCCAGGTGGACGGGGCCCTGGCAAGTCTTGATCACCACCCGAACTGTACTTCGAGTGGAGGGAAAGCGAAATTTGCTGCACGCGCATCACTGCCTACGAATATCATCAACCCTCACAGCGACCGAAAACATGGACACCCGAGAAGAGCTCCTGATGAAAGACCGACCTGCCCTAAGCTGCTACTCAGAAACAGAGACACTTGAATTGGCAGAATTTCCCGATCCCACTGTACCATCCAGGAAAGGTTACAACTTGCGATGAAAGGAGAGTGCTTCGGCCAAGCAGACCACTAACTAAGTCAAAAATCTCAGAGTGGTAGCTAACACTACAAAGACTACCAGGAGAGACACCAAACAAAGTATATGGTCCTGCCAGTCACCGAGCCTCTTGAAGGTGATGGAAGATGCCGGACGTCCGAAGACCCACCGTAAAGACCCCAAGACTGCCAAGCTGCATAGCACAAAGACAATTGCACTTTTCATTGCATCCCTCATCTGCCTCCTGCTGATGGTCACAGTTTGGATCATGGAAGAAAGTGCTCCCGCTCTCAAGACAATGATACCCACTATGCAGCCCACCACCAAGAAAGAACATTATCTGGTCTCACTGTTGCCCCGCCACCGAGAACGACGCAAAGAATTATGGAAAAATTAATTTGTACAATTGCTGCATCAACACAACCTTGCTGCCAATGCCATGAACTGTTGGATCTGTGGGCTGCTACCTCATGCAACTGAACACTCTATCCCCTTCATCCCTTCACCTTTCTCTATTCATGGATCCTGCCTTGCTTGGCTAATACTCCTACAAGGGAGCTACAAGGACAATGCAACATCTGGTGAGACAATTGCACAGTTCTACAATGAGTTCTGGCTGAACAAAACAGGAAAAACCTCTGCTCCCTTTTGCCCTCTGACATCCAACACCAGTTTTTAAATGAACATCCCGGAAAAGGAACAAATTGAAATGCAAGTGTTCAACAATCCAGCCAGACTCACCTTCTCATATCTGCGAAAACGGACTGCTGCAACTCTGACTGTGGACCTATCTGTGGTCAACGTCTCAGGCCTTGTTTGCATTGAAGGCCATGGGACGAAAATCGTGGGCCATAGCTCCTGCCTCAAAAAAAGGACTTTGAACCCTGCCGATCCTCCTTTGTTTGTTGCTTCACCAAATATGTACTTTGTCTGCAGTACAAAAGCTTACACCTGGCTCCCAAAGGGCTGGGGGGGCATTTGCTACATTGCCTTTGTCCTTCCACCAACATACGTGGCACCAGCAAATCAGCACAGACAGAAATGCACAGAAGACACAGAGCAAGCAGACTCCACTGCATCGAAGTTCCTCCATGCAGCAAAAGGACTCATTATACTTTGGGGTCCAATGGCAAACAGTCGAGCCATCCGACGTCTGACCCAAGCAGTCGAAACAGCTTTAAACATCACAGCTGGCATCCTCACCAACAACACAGCTGAACTACAGGCGGTCCGCCTTGTGGCTCTACAGAACCGTCTTGTCTTAGACGTAGTGCTAGCGGATCGTGGAGGAGCATGTCGCATCGTCAGAGCCAGCTGCTCCACCTTCGTACCGCATAATTCACCGTCAGTTTACAAGGCAATCGTACACCTTCACAGATTGGCATCAGAGATCCACCAGGAGCAAGAAGGCTGGACACTGGGAAGCTGGTTTTGGAACACTTTGAAAGACTGGAGTTGGAAACTGTTGATGATAATATTGGTACCAGTCTTTATAATATGTGGTTGCTGCCTGGGGATACAATGCATACCACCTCTGTGCTCTCTTCTCATGAACTCTATTTGCCCTAAGACTTTGAACACTAAACCTCAACATGTGAAAGCCTTGTATGACATTGAGATACAAAATATGATGGGGATTAATGTAAATTGACAAGCTGGCTCAGGCATGTTCAAAGGGTACACTGAGGAAAATTAGATTTCGATGTGAACATTGCCGGCGCCATCTTGTCCAAACTGGGGCCCGTACGAGCGCGTAAGCGGCAGCCATTTTAGACACCATGGCCACTTGGTACACTGACGATCACCTGCACATCTCCCTGACCTCGCTAACATCCCCCGCATGCTGGCAGCCTCCATGCACACATGCCTGAACCATAAACGCATCCACAGCGCGACCCTGCCCCGGAGCCACTTCCCGTGCCGGACCCACATACCCTTACATCTCTTTCGCATGAGCAGCCTCTTTGACAAACCCCTCCCCTGTACCTGCTTGTTAGATCCGATCCCAGGCCATCACCCAACCCTGCGGATACAGTTTATTGCCCCCATACTGTAGGATCTTGCCTCTCATCAAAGGAGATGGGATACATCAGTGTCATAACCCCATGAGATCTAACCAATTGCGCACATTTCGTTTCCTGACGGAATGCCCAGCTGCGCGATAGTCATCACCTGCTGAGGTTGCGGTGGGGGACCTCCATTGTGAATGCGTGCGGGAACGAGCCTGAAGCAGGGATTCCAGAAAGGTTTTACTGTACTTCAAAGTAATGTCAGGAATGTGCTATCTTGTAATAAAGTAATAAACCACTGTATAAAAGGCTAGGCCACAGAGATGCAGTTAGAGAGCTCCTCGGGACGATACCCTGTTTGTTCTATCTGACGTGCTTTGCTCCGGAGAAAATAAAAACATGTCAACACCCTGCAGGTGTGCAGCATGGCAAATGCAGCTCACCATGGGAGGCGGGGCATGGTGCACATTTACTTTTGCCTCCCTGCTAATTTGGTGGGATGCACCATTACCTGTAATACTGTCCCTTTGTGTGCTACAGTAGAGTAGGTGTGTGAGTAGTCAATGCAAATAGCCCTATTTGTATAGCTCCATGAAGTGACAGTTGGAGTGAGTAGTCACGTTATCATTGAGGTGTGAACACATATTTGCAGTGTGAAGACCAGATATGGGACTGAGGTCTCCTGTGTGTCACTTGCATAAACATTACTATGTGATGGTGAATGACCAAATGGCTGTAAGGGTGGCAAGGCACGGAGGATGTTAGCATGTATAAGCCCATCACGGGTGTAGTCATGTTTTATGTTTTGCCTCTACATTTTATGCTGTGTGTGTTACGTGAAACAGCAGCATGCAGACGTTGAAAGGCAACACACAATAGGGGAGATCAGAACACCACAAACCATACATCATGGTGCTGATGTACAAGTTCCTTGCGCCTCTTAAAGTCTGCGTCTGCGTAACATTTTGTGCGACAGCTGGGGCGCAAACCATGTGCAGCAGATGTGGTGCAAAGGATGCCCAATGCTGCGTCCTATCCCTGTACTTGCTTTGAGTCATGTGGTGCTTTCATTGATACCCGGGTGCTATTAGTCATGTCTTGTGCCTCTGGTGGCGCTGGCTCGCACTGGTCTGGTGTTTGATTGCTGCCTATATTTCTGTATATCCCATGGTTGCTTCGTTTGGCCTGGCCTATTTCTGCCTGTGGTCCTCCTGAGGTTCTTGATGTTCCGGTCATACTGTGTGATGGTGGTGTGTAATGCCATCTGTGTGCTTTCCCCCCAATTGTGCTGGATTTGCGGATCCTGCTGCTGGGTCGAGCCACCTCTCTGGGGATGCCTCCAGTTTGGTCTGGCTCTATTGTGGTTGGCAGTGGGGCCTTGCTGCTGATTGCCGGAGGTCCCTTGTTGTTTCACATCTGTCTATGGGTGTCTGGTCTGCTTGTGGGGTGGCTGTGGTGTGTCTGGACCTCCTTGCTTTGGGCTGTTCTCCCTCTGTGGCTGAGTTTGTATCTTGGTTCGGTAGATCTTTGCTCTCCGGTCCTATGCCAGTCATGTGGTATTTTTTACTGGATTGCTGTCCGACACGGGGTGTGTCTGCATTGGAATCCGGGGTATGTATTTGATTTCTTGTTGTTTGGCTTCCACTAGGGTCGGGCTGTGCCTCCCTGCGAGCTCTGTATGTGGCCAGATGGGTCTTTTGCCGTTTGTGTGCTGAGCAGGTGATCCCCTTGGTGTCCAGATGGTCCTAGAGTTATTTCCTCCCGGGGCAGTCCTTTTCTTCATTTGCTCCTTGTTTCAGTTTCAGGTTCTACTAATTGTCTGTCGTGTTCCTCTTTCTGAGGTATATGTGCAGCTGCTATGTTTGGCCGGTGTGCAGCCCCTGGAGGTGTGCCTCCTTCCTGCTGTGTCTTCTTTGTGGGTGGTCATCCCTTTTAGTTTCCTTTGGCCTGGCTGGTCATTATCTGTGGTCTTCCGTGGCTACTCACCATCAGTGGCTGTGTTGGCTGTGGGGCCTGCTTTTGGGCTTGTGGTGTGTTGGCACATGAGTCGGTATGAGGATGCTTGCGTTGGGTGTGGCTGCTCATTGGGCTTGCTTCTGGGGCGATTCCCTGGCCATGTTCTGCATGGATGCTGCAGGGTGTTCTCCACACGCTTTTATGTCATGTGGTCATAGGGTGATGTGTGGGACAGTATCTCCTGGGTATGGGGACGCAGTGTTGTTTTATGCCCGGGTTGTGTAACTTGCTACTTGTGCTGCTTTAGTCTGTTTTGCTACTGTGTGAAGCCAAATCTTGATTTGCTAATTGCACATTAGTAAGGACTGGGACGGGGAGGGCTATGACTGGGAGTGATGACTATTTACATTGAGTAACCGGTCATTACTACCCCCCAACCTGCACATGTCAACACCCTGCAGGTACTCCCACTTGCATCAGTGGCTGGCTGCATTGCACTTGCAAACACACTCCAGCAAGGTTACACATTTAAAGCATAGATGGCCCACACATAAATTTAGTTTCTGGGCCAGGTTGCACGACATTGTATATGCATCACATCCATGCTGGCTGCGGCGTTGTGCACAATAACTGTGGCATCCCTGCAGATATGCAGGGAGGCAACAGTTATCTGATTTCTGCACCTTATTGTCGGACAGTGTGGGCCATGGGAGACATGTAGTACGCCATTACGTTATGCAGGCAACCATGGCATAGGCATTGTGGCTAGCTAGCTGGACACATAGCAACTCCCCTAGTGGAATACTGAAGTAATAATGGTTGGTAGGCTTGCAGTAAGGCCCCATTACACCAGGACATGTATCAGCCTTCCATTACTCAGTCCACACTAAGGATGTGGCTTGTGTGTCGAGATAGACGTCTGTAATCCATTTGCCATACAGCATGAACCTAAAGTGGAATTAAGAAGAGACACCCACTAAGGGGGAGGTGAGGTTAGTGACAGTATTGTGTGGAAGGATGAGCATATGAGACGATGTCTCACAAGGGCTGCCAGATTTGCCAGTGACAATTTACATCACAGGGCAAATGATCAAGCATGGTGTTAACACACTCTCCACTCAAAAGGCTATTTCCTTGTGCTAAAGCAGGGCCATTTTGGTATGTCTACTTGCAAATAGGGCACAATGAGACCACCATGTACCACTACTACTTCTCATGTGCAATCTCCTCAGATCTTTCACCATTTGTCATCCACAACTCCTTTCCTCAAAACCTGTACGATCAGACATTGTCCTGCTGTATCAAAGTGTAATGAACAAATGCATGATTGTTTCTGACAAACAGTGATGTAATTCATCTCCCACATCACATTGCAGAGGGTGAGACAGCACCTCCTGAAGAGCATCCTTGCCTGGCACCCACTGATGACACGGACGTGTATGCTTTCATCGACATCGACAGCCTGCAACTCCTGCTCAATGACATTGCCTCCTCAGCCTCCGGTGCAGGGCAACCCAGCAGCCCTCAACATACCCCACCCCCTGCTCACACCAACAAGCAGCAGGCATCTGCCACCTCAGCTAGTTCTCAGGGGCCAGATCCCACCACCTGTGCATTCCAACAGAGGATCATTGAGCTCCAGGAACGGTTGGGGGATAGGGTGCAGGTGGGGTTCCAGCAAATGGCAGCCAAAATTTGCGCCCACATGGGTGTCTCAGTCCCATTGGGGACTACATGAAGACACTTACAGACACCCACAGCCCCTTCCATGCTCTCCAGCAGTCCATGGCTGACATTGCTGGAGTCATGATCCAGAGAAAACAGACATTGTCTGCTCAGGGTGGCTCCAGCAATGTCAGCAAGGATCTGGACAACATCCGAAAGATCATGGAGAGCATGGAGAAGATGCAGGCCCAAGATTTGGCTGCCAGGGCTGAACACATGCGCCAGGTTGCTGGGATTTACAATGCCCTGCACCTTCTTGTTGGCTCCTTGCTGCCACAGGGTTTGGTGCAGATGGATGCCGCAGTGGCCTCCACATCCTCAGCTCCAACACCAGGGGTGTCTGTGCCTCACATGGCTGCAGCCACAAAACCTTCTGACACCTGTGAGGCACATGACACCGAAGATGATGGAGATGAGGATGACAGCACATTGCTGCTGAGGAGGAAGCGGTAGTATCCCTCTGTGCCAAAGCCCCAGTTTCTTGTGTCTTGCTGCGCTCTGAATCGTGCCACACATGAACTTCTTGAACTCACTCTCACTGTGCCCTGGAACATCCTTGGACCCCCCCATGGACTGCCATATCACCCCATTCCTTGCCACTTCAACCAGCCTGTGGACTGAACTATGCCTCTTCCCTTGGACCTGATGACATCAAAAGTCTCTGTCTGGCCCTCCAACGGGCACCCTCTGCACTAGCCCTATATGCTCACCACATGTGTATATATTGTAAATAAATATTTTTTCTTTCGCATATATGTGTTTTGGTCAGATGTTGAAAAGGTAAAAACTTGAAAATTAGGGACTGGAGATTGATACCTTACAAATGTACACCAATGTAAATTCGAGCACTGTACATGTTGAGACAGATCCAGAGATGGTGATGAATTATGTAGATATGTGTAAACATGTGGTGCCACAATTGCACCAATGCAATGCTATACCATTGTCACAATTTCAATGGCCTATCAGGCATGGTCATCCATTGGGACATGCCAGTGAGCATGCATTTGCTAAATGTGATAGGATAACGCCCCCTGTTCCATGTTTGGATGCAGCGAGGCAAGTACTACTATCCTCATGTCTCGTATGCCATGCACTGCTACATACCAGTGGTTGACCTCCATATTGACATCCACAATTTGAAAGGGTACCCCCAGTCTGATTCCATATTTGTTCCACTCCTGCACACGCTGAGTATCCCGTGGCATCACACTGTCACAGACATCGACGATGTATATGTGGCATTTCTGAATTCCAACATATGAATTTCATGTAGCTGCGCTAGCTCTATATGATGTTGGTGTGATAGGACTCAATGTACTAGCCATATGATGGAGTGTGTATGCCCCAGGCATTCCAAGTCCCCCTTTCTGAGGGAGGTCATAGTAGGTGAAGAGTGTGTTCAATTAGAGAGCACATGTGCCCCTATACGTTGAAATTATTAAATGTGGTCACAGTGTGAAAGTTTGCACTTTGGACTTCTAGTGATGTTACATGGCAATGCATACAGTTCCTAAGAAATAAGTGAACACAAGCTGGCTAATGTACTACAGTCAGTCCACAAAACTTAGTCCGAAGTCAAGATTCTCACAATGACAGAGGTGTGTGCAATACATCGCATAATGGACCAAGGATATGCAACTCTCTTGACTGGTTCTTGTGAAGTTCTCAGCTGACCGAAAGTTGCAAACGGTCAGTCGCCACACGATGATACATCCCAGCCTGAAGATACATACCAACATATGTGAAGTGTGTGGGAGCACAGTTTGGGAGTGAGAGGGCAGTCTGGGCCGTCATGGAGTCAGTGAGCGCGACACAGTCAAAAAAGAAGTATGTGTGAGTTCACATGGATAGTGCCACAAGACAGTAGAGGATATGCATGCCATGACTGCTGGTCCATGTAGTTCACAAGGGTGTGTCACCCAAGTTGTGCACAAGTGCTGCTTCATGGGCAATGTAGCTGCACCTCTGTGGAGCGACATTGGGCAGATAGTGATAGTATTGAGATGCCTGTGGCGCTTTGGAGGAATGAATGTGGCTGATCCTGTCCTGTGGGCTCATGGTAGAGGCAGGTGGTCCTGCTGCAAACCTGTGATGTCCGCCATGGCCTTGAGTACCTTGCAACATTAAGTCAGCACTTGGATCAATACCAGTCAGGAATATTGTAAAGTGTGATATAGGCTCCGTGTTTGAGCAGCATTGGTTGTGTAGGAGGATGAATTGTACAAATGCTGTTGCAGATAAGTGGGCACAGTGTCAGTGTTTGCAGAGGCGTATGAGTCCATCCAAGATTCAGCCAGTCATGTATTTTAAAGGAAAGTGAGTATTTACCTTTACTACTACACGTAGACATGCTGGGAACAGGATAGGGTCCAGGACCTTGTCTTGCCTAACACAATCCTTACCTGTCAGGATTGTGTATAAAGGTTAAGTGACAGGTGACGTGTAGTCCATGAAGACATTTAGGATGATTTACAACCTGGACATATTTTGGTTTGGAACATAATTGCATTATGGCATCCCTGTCCCTGTAGTTGAGGATGTTGATCTAGAACGTAGGTGGCTTAAATCCTGTTGGCAATGGTCTGGTGGGCACCCTGTTTCCCCATTCCACTATGAGGCATGATGAGAGAGTGACTTACGATAGCATCTATTTTGGTCAAGTCGCAGTGTAGACATCTGGATCTTCACACTCCTGCCCTTCTTCCCAGCCCACCATACAGAAATCGTAGCGTTGTGTCCACCCTTCAACATCGTCAACTCTGTCTACCAGCACTCATCGTGGTTGAGTATGTATTGTATCCGCTGGTCTGCAGATGCAACATGCATGGCAATTAGAACAATGTCAGCTTCTGTGTGTATGGTGCTATCTACCAGTTGTTGATGATCTGCATGTAGATGTGTGAGGTCGATGGCCACATTAACAATTTATTACATGGAGGAAGTGCATATTCGCATTATGGACTCACCCAGCTTTTCAAATGGTACAGAAGCTGTTTCGTACTTGCCTGAGACATGATCAATTTTGATTTCCATAGTAATTGGAGTTGATTTGCACATGCAGAAAAGATGGGAGGTCAGTGGACCTCCCCCTCCTCTGCACGAGTGGAATGTGACATGTGGCTGGGGTCTCAGCCACATGATGCCACCTGGTGTGGACTGTGTGGGGCTTTTTGATGGCCACCCGTTGCAGGTGTTTCTGCCACCCAAGGGCATCAGCATTCAGCATGGTGCACAGGATGAAGTGTAGGGCAAATGTAGATCTACATTGCAGGCGTGACCACAGTTTTGGGTTTGATGGACATTGTCCAGCTAGAGAGTGGGATGTTGTTTGCTGAGGTTCAGCTCTGCGTGGTGCAATAGTGCATGTTGTCCGATCCACCTGCCTCTTTATCACAGGGGTGGAGGCCTTACATGCACTACTATGTCATGATGTACCTGCCAGAGCTCCCGTCTGTGTGCACAACAGTGTGCTGCGCATCTGCTGTGCGAATATGGTTGGCTGAGAAAGTGTCCATTCAATGTAACTTGTTGTGTATTGTAAGGTATACAACGTTTACAACGAAGTTTTTACCACGCACTACCACTACAACGCAGGCATTACCACGCATACCATTACAACGCATTGCGCTGGGGGGCACTCTAGGATAGGGAATAAGTATAATTTTATATCCAACACCTTCCCTAGTGTCCACGGGGACTGGAGTTGGAATATAAAATTATACTTACCACTATCCAGCACCTCTAAGCGATATGCGTTGTAACGGTATGCGTTGTAAATACTGCGTTGTAATGGTATGCGTGGTAAAAGTATGCGTTGTACCGTCATACATCCGTATTGTAAGTATGTCACAGGTCCTGAGCGTCTGGGGACACACCTGTCAATCTTGCACACACATCGAGTACTCACCGTCACACTTATGCCCCCATGCCAGAGGCACAGCAGTTGATGAGTGCAGGGACATAGACGCAGTAATAGCTAGTCCACCCAGCATAGGGGAGCATGGTAGGTGGAAGTGGGCTACGCTGAGACTGTGTGATGCGTCTGGGCCAGCAGAGACACAACCGCACCACCCCAGTATGCATGATCAAAACAGACCTTCAGTTGTTTCCCTGCGCAGACCACTAGGTCCAGAGTGGCCATGATCAGACATAGTAAGCTCAGGAGGGATCAGGGGTGTGTGGTGTTGTGGGAAGGCCATCAGGGATGTCCAGATGCACTGTGAGTCATCGTGACGCACCACAAGTTTATCCTATGTCTACGTCCCCACTTCCACCTATCAACATTTTTTCTGTCAGACTCTTTGAGTACACCGTAGTCCATCTGGCTCTCTCTTTCAGGAATCTGTGAGCATAGTGTTCCGGTACAGGATGTAGTGTGTGACCATCTGGCTCATCCTCCTGTGATGGTGTCATTGTGACGGACCACACAGGGACACCAAGGGTTGGCGTCAGGGTCCAAGTAGCTACAATGTTCCTGTCCTGTGGATCCAATGTCCATGGCAAACTTTGCAATCACCTGTGCATTGTGTCCCTAGTCCTCCTCCCAGTGGCATGGTACTGGTAACTTCACCACTTGCCACAGCCCGGGTGGCTGGGCTAATCCCTGCCCTCATATGGCCTGTGCCTCACATCTGTTATGTGTGTAGTCTGTGATTCATGAGTCTGTGGCTCTGAGGTGCAATGAGCATGCCTTTAATTGCCATTGAATCGGGTTAAGGGTTGCTGCAGGTGTGTAGTTGTGCCACCACTCACCAACATGGGCAGCAGCTCAGCATACTGCATGTGTATGCGCAAGTAGGAAGGTAGCTCCCGGCAGTGCCTTAGGCTGCACGTCTGTACTATTTGTACACTTAGCCACCACACATGCCACGTCATGTTGCCATTGCTCACAAGTGGTCCATAAGTGATGATTTCTTCGTCTTACATGTGCTACTCACCCATGGTGGGCACGTGACATAGGGCCATCACTTTCTGTAAACTTCGAGGTGTGTGTACCTGCATGTGTATTGTCAGATGTTGATGTTATGATGTTACGTAGTGGTTGATATGCAATGGCAGATGTGTCTCACTAGTGGCTATGAGTGAGCCAGGGGTCAGTGTGCATCCACATATACTTGTAAGTCCAGCTGTAGGAGGTATTTTCACCCAGCCATGGTTTATTTTTTGGGATGTTGCTGTTTTGCATGTCTTGGTGATGATAGTGGTCCATTGGTTCTGCCAAGTAGCTGGTCAGCATAGTGATGTTTGCCCTTGTTGATCTGTAGGTGGTAGCTGTTTCCTGGCTAATGTCTTGTGACAGACAGATACCCACATTAGACGCCACATCTACGTGTTACTCCAATTTGTCCCCAACATTTTTCAGTGGTCAAATTTTGAGGCCCATTTCCACCTTCATATGGTGCCACATTTCACAGCCCATTTCCATATTTCCTGGCATTACATGCCCTCTTTGCAGCTCTTACCCCATTCCACACATGCATCTTTGAGGCATGTGTTCAGGAACCCCATTAACAGTAGGGCCATCTGTGCAGTTATTAAATTGCAATTATACCACAACAATGTGCTTGTTAATATGCAGGGTATGTTTCGTATATGGGCCCTGATTATATATCCTGCACATCTTGTGCATGCTTCTATAGGAATTGTAAATGGCAGATTATCAGGACCATTGTTCACATCTTTAGGGACAGTTTACGGCAACAAATACAGACATGTTTTGGACAAGTGTCTGGATGATTGGCACCATTGTATGTTGGGATGTTGCATGCACTATTGGCATCATTTACACCATTTCACAGACTCCTAATTTAGGGGAATCACACAACATACACACTACATTATACCTGGATTGGGGCAATGTCGTCAGAATAGGAATCTCATCCTTATCACAAACAGCACCCTAGTTTGCTTGTATTTGAAGCATGTGACACAACCGTTTGACATAGTGTAGCCTATGTAGCACCATGACAAGTATGATGTCATACATTTTACAAAATGCTGGGCATTTCTGTACTGTGTACACATTCCCAACCTCCATGGATTATTGTTTTCTCTCACCACTTGTTGGGACACGTAACTGTTTAATGGGTACAGTGCCCATGGCAGACAGTGACACATAGACATGGGATGTTTTTGTAACATTTTATTTTACTGACACCACGTGACAGATTCGGTGGAAATAATTGTTAATGATGCGGTTCCTCCGTGCAAGTCCAGCAGCATATGGTGTGGGGTGTACAGCACCAGCCTCTTCTTCTTCCTCATCTTCATCAGGTGGGTATGGCACTTGGATCCATGGTGCTTTGGTACGGACACATGTGTTGTGCAACACACAACATGCCAGGATGATTTTATTCACCATTTCTAGTCTGTACAGCAGGCTGCCACCTGAGATATCCAAGCACCGAAACTTGGACTTTAAGACACCAAATGTCCGCTCAACAATGGACCATGTGCGTATGTGTGCCGCATTGTACTGCCTCTGGCCTTGGATGGTGGGGTTTTGTACTGGTGTCATCATCCATGGTCCCAGAGCATATACGTGGTCCCCTGTGACATATGAGGGCAAGCAGAATTAGTCATTGGTTGTGCTGGATGTGTTGTTGATGTGCATGGATTTGTGTGTTGGGATTTATGTCAAGTTGTTTTTCAAGTTGGCCATATGTTGCTGCAGAATGCTGTGGTGCATGTTTGCATATGATAATGGCTCTCTGCTGTGACTCCATCCAACATCATTTTGGTGTGCTGATGAGTTGCATGTGTGGCTCTTCTCCCATCTGCCACTGCCACTGATCCACCTAATGCACTGTTATTTTCCTTAGCTTTGTAGGTGGCATGATAAACCACAACACACACTTGACCTTCTGTGCTGCAGCATTCTGCAAGCCTGCAGCAGTACACAATGCATGCTTTTCCCGGTCATGGTCTGAACCAAATCACCAGTTAGCTACCCATTACTGCATGGACCATTGTGGCCTTGTTAGATTTGCCAACGACATAAACTTCAGCAGGTGCAACACCATCCACTACCTGTACTATGTGCTATGCCATGAGTGCTCAACATACATAATCTGGATCTGTTGCTCTAGGCTTGCGAAGTGGCGGTATGACTATGATATCGGCTACTTTTGCACATTGAACCTTGCACTGAACCTTTTTAAACCATTGTGAATGAAATCTTAATTGAGCGCTAGCTGAGCATTTAAAAAATATTATGTTAAATATTTTTAACCTTACATCCGCCTCATTGACGCCCGCTGTTCTGCCCGCCGGCTCCCCGTTCCACCACGGGTCTGTCCCGTTTGACGTGAAGGGAGTGAAGGCGGGGCACTGACAGGTTAGAAGTCGGGGTGGGACAAACCCTGCTGGAGCGCTATTTAGTGCTGGGCTTCTCAGGGACTCACTGGATCTGTTGCTCTAGGCTTACGAAGTGGCGGTATGACCATGATATCGGCTATTTTTGAACATTGAACCTTGCACTGAACCTTTTTAACCCATTGTGAATGAAATCTTAATTGAGCGCTAGCTGAGCATTTAAAAAATATTATTTTAAATATTTTTAACCTTACATCCGCCTCATTGACGTCTGCTGTTCTGCCCGCCGGCTCCCCGTTCCACCACGGGTCTGTCCCGTTTGACGTGGAGGGAGTGAAGGCGGGGCAGTGATGGGTTAGAGGTCGGGGGCAGGATAAACCCTGCTGGAGCGCTATTTTAGACGGTCATGTGCTCGTCGCGCAGTGGACGAGCGCAGCGGACGCGCCGGCGACGCGTCGAAGGCACGCCAAAGGCAAGCCCGTCTGCGCCCGTCTGTGCCCAGACGGGACCAGGGGCCACCCCCCCTGCCTGGTTCCATGCAGCTATCAGCTATTCTCGGGATGACCTTCTTAGGCTCAGGGTAACATGTAACACCCACTGTGAGACATTGCTTCTGGAGGGCTCCGGATCTATCTGCCCGGAATGCAAGTTCTCCTTTTCCCACCTCCAGCTAGAAATAACAGAGGAACGCAGAGTCCACAATACCGTAAGTTCGAACAAGAACAAATGCATGACAATCAGTTCAACTTCTTTAGTATGAACTGTAGATCACTCCCCAAAAACAAAGACGACATCTTCAATCTTCTAACTGATCAGGAGCCTGATGCGCTGTTCCTAACAGAGACCTAGCTAACTACCAGCTCTGGGCCAGATATTGCCTCAGCTCTTCCTCCAAACTATACTATAGTTAGGAAAAACCGACCGAACCAAGGAGGTGGCGGCATAGGCATAATTTTTTTAAAAACCTTTAAATGCAAGTGGATAGATATTAACCTGGCAAATTGTGAATCAGGACTTTTTAAACAAGCCTTGACTCCCCAAACCACATTCTCTGGGATCCTGATATATCGTCCTCCAAGGGCGGCAGGGGACTGGGTGACATCCCTATCAGAATGCATCGCTCCTCTCTTAATGGAAACATCTATGTTTGCCATTCTTGGGGATCTTAATCTGCCTTAATCTGCACTTAGAAGATCTCAGATGTCCTATGATTCTCAATCTTCTCTCTGATCTTTAGGCACTTAATATCCACTTATGGAACACTGGCCCTACACATACAGCTGGTCATTTTCTTGATCCGATCCTTGCAAACTTTGATCGTATAAAGTGTGAGCCTGCATTACCCGTTCCGTGGTCTGACCACTTCCTCATTAAATTTAACATCTGGGTACCCACTTACAAAAATCTTACCAAAAGTGAAGTGTGGTTCAGAAACTGGCAAAAACTCCATATAAATGATCTTGATGAACAGTTAATCAGATCTAGTCCAGGGATTGATCTCAAGGAGATCACAATTAGTTACTACAAAAAGATCAATAGTTGGCTATCCAGTGCCACACAAACCATTGTACAATTTACCTTAAGTAAACACAAATCATGTAATCCCCCGGTCCCATGGTTTACGGACAAACTAAGAGAAGAAAAAAGTCAATGTAAAAAATTAGAGAGGCAGTGGAGAAAAGACTATACCCGGTTAAGAAAGTAACATACAAACAAGCTCTCAATGCGTATCATCTGTCTTGTAAAATTGCTAAGGGTAATTTCACCAAAAATACCATCTTAGAAGCAAAAAATCATTCAGGCACTCTCTTCAAAGTCCTAAAAAACTTAGCAGGGACGGCGGTCCAACCGGAACCCCCAACCCTGTCCCCCATGCAATGCAATTCTATTGCCAATTTCTTCTATGAGAAAATATCAACAATTTATGCAAATTTCACCTCAGATGGCGATGTCACTGACTCTCCATCGAATCCCCCTATCACTAGCGATAGTGATAAAAGGGAGTACCCCACTAAGAATGTAATTACGACATGGCAACCTCTGGACACCAAGACATTTGTTGAAGCACTGAGCAGTATAAAATCAGGCTCACCTCAGGACCCTATGCCAGCTCATGTCTTCAAACAGCTGGACCCATCCATCCTGGAGGTAATCAGAGCTCTGCTTAATGCCTCCCTGAATGAAGCAGTGTTACCTGGTGACAGGAAGCATGCCATGGTGGTGCCCCTGCTAAAAAAGGTTAACGGTGATCCTGAGGTCTTTTCTAACTTCCTATCCCTACTGCCGATATTCTCAAAAATATTGGAAAAACACGTGAACAAACAGTTAGCAGACTTTGTCAATGACAATAATTTATTACACTACTCCCAGTCAGGCTTCAGATGGAGTCACTCCACGGAGTCCACCCTATTAGGGGTCAAGGAGGCAATCCGTAAAAAACTGGACAACACTGGCACGGCGGCACTCATTCTTTTAGACCTGAGTGCAGCCTTCGACACCATCTCCCACTCCACCCTGATTCAGGCCCTAGAGGATATAGGCATCAGAGAAAGAGCACTGAAGTGGTTGGAACAATTCCTTGCACATCGGACCTTCCAGGTTTTTCAAAACATAATACCTCGGATGTCCTAAATTCCCCTTATGGGGTACCCCAGGGCTCAATATTGAGTCTGTTACTCTTTAATATTTATGTCATGCCACTAGCCATGATTGCAGAAGAAATGGGCCTCACAATTTATTCATACACGGATGACACGCAATTAGTATTCTCCCTAACTGCCATGGATAAATCCGGAACTTCTCCCCTCCGATCTGGGCTTCTGAGAATGGCTTACTGGTTACACCATAAGAAGCTAAAGCTAAATGTAGACAAAACTGAGCTGCTTATTTTTGGCAACCAAAAGAATCTTTGGGTTCCGACTCACTGGCCGACAGAAATGGGCCCATCCCCGGTTGCGGTCCAATCGGCTCGCAACCTTGGGGTAATAATTGATGACAAGCTGTTTATGTGCGATCAAACAGCCAAGACGGCCTCTACCTGCTTTATTATCCTCAAATGGCTGAGGAAAATATTGTGGCAACTACCAGATCGGGCACAAAGAACAGTGTTACAGGCACTAGTGGGCTCGAAATTAGACTACGGAAATGTCCTATACTTAGGAGCTACAAAAAGTACCTTAAACCGACTCCAAGTCATTCAAAATTCTGCAGCGAGATTGCTTCTAAATCTCCAAGGACGCACGAGCATGGCGGAACACCTTAAGAAGTTACACTGGTTGAGGATCGCTCACATACTAAAATTCAAGGCAGTATGCTACATGTTTAAGATTAGCTCAGAGGAAGCTCCAGAATATTTATGTAAGATCACCCAGAAATATCTACACTCCCGTAACCTCAGATCCATGTGTCAGGCCAATTTCACTGTTCCTAGATTCAAGCAGGCACGGTTGGGCGGACGCTCATTTGCCCATCTAGCCGCAGTATTGTGGTACTCAATCCCGCTCAAACTACGCTTGGAACCCGGCTACCTCCAATTCCAGAAGGGAGTTAAAACTTGGCTGTTTATCAATAGAGTCCACTCTTCGCTTTTGAGTAATTACAGATCCAAGGCGCCGGGAAACCCGCAGGGTAGCTGTTGCACCATATAAATGCAAAAAATAAATAAATAAATAAATAAAATAAAAATAATAATCAGTGTTGACATAGGACATGTCTGACATGAGGCTGACCACGGTCATCACCACACTGGTCCACAATGCAGGGCACACCCAGCCCGGGCCAGGTCAAAATAAACATGCAATTCATACACACCATCAGAGCATTGGGTACACAGCCAATGAACTTCTGAGCAGGGTATCAACGTTTGTACATGGATGTCAACATTTCTGAAAATTAGGCTAGTAAACTTTAAATGGTGAACACAGCAACAATGACATGACACCCTTGATTATGGTCACACAATTGGGTCGAGACCTGTCCTTCCGCAAGCTGAATGTCCAAAACATTGGCTTCCATGACTCTGTGCCACACCATACACAAGGGACACAAGGCCAAGTGAGATACTCATTGCCAAGACGTTGCTTGTTAATTATTCCACCCCTGACATCCTCGATGCAGTACCTGGGGGCTATGGGATCACAATTTAGGATCATGTGTGACAAGGAGGGATGGTCCATCAATGTCTTCGAGACTGAATTACACATGCCAAATGTGATAGGCTGGCATGCAAAAATGTTTAGGATGTGTATCCAGACTCAACATCATTGACGGAAATTACACAGCATGCTTCCTGAGTTTCCACACCACTGGCCCAGGATCTCACATTAGTTAATTTTCTGTAGGTATTCATTGATCTGAATTGAGGGATACATCACAATATATTCATCATCCGAGATTATCTGTACATACACTTTGTATATTTTGGCAACACAGAGGTACTATTAGTGTGTGATGGGCTCATGGTGCAGCACCTGACACAAATCAGACATTGCTCACACACACCAAGCAGTCCACTTCCAGGTTGCATTCTTCACTGACATGACTACCATGGAGTAGTTGATGCTCGTGGCCATTTCCATGGTCCTACCAACATAGTAACCCTTTTCACATGCCATGTCTACTTGTGAAACCATGCAAACACAATCAAACAGTGGCCCAGCGGCAGTGGGATGAATTATGACAAGCACATTTGCTCGGGGTTTACAAGATTGTGAAAGCATATTTGTTCCGGACATTGGCATTGCCTACCGATGAGTATACACCTGCTTCACATTGGCACACAATGAGTTAGCACCATGGTTCACTGACAATGCCAGGACAGCTATGACGTCCACACCCAAAATCAACATGTACTCACAGTAGGGGCTGGCAATGTTGCAAACAGCTGACATGCAAACGGCCTAATGACTATTGTATCATGGTTAAACTGGCGTTCAAGCACTGACATTCCCGAACTTACAAACGTATCAACACATCACACGCAAGTTGCATGGCACCGAAATACATATGTCAGAATACCCATCTGCAAACATGTTTAACTGACTGAGAGTCTTACAATGTGATGTGAGATAGAGTCAGTACCCTCATATATCTGAGGGGTCCTGTTTTATTTATTTATTTATTTGCGGGTTTGTAGAGCGCTTGAATAAACTCCCGGGGGAGTATCTCCGCGCTATCTGACTGCTGAACCTGCAGGAGATCGAATTCCATAGCTCCAATCTAGTTCTTAAACTGTGTGGTTAGACCTGGAACAAGAACGTCTTCAGCTTTTTTCTGAAGGTCAGATGATTTTCAAGCTGCCTAAGCTGGAGAGGGAGACCGTTCCAAATCCTCGGTCCCCTCACAGACAGAGCCTTACCCCCTTGCCTTACCCGCTTGATCCTAGGAATCGTGAGAAGCATTTGGTCACTGGACCGTAGAGCACGAGAAGGAACATACGGCACAAACTTGTCTGCCAGATAGGAGGGACCCAAACCATGAAGTCCTTTGTGGACCGTACAACAGATCTTAAAAACAACTCTCTGACGGATGGAAAGCCAATGAAGCCTGGCAAGAAGAGGTTTTGAAGGTGTTCTCGGAGGGGCATTTAGAACCAGCCTGGCTGCGGTGTTCTGCACAACCTGTAACCTATCCAGATCCTCCTCATTAGCTGACAGCAAGAGACCATTACAATAGTCGAGGCGGCTGATGACCAACGCCTGGACCAGGGTCTTTCTGATGGTGTCTGGAAGCAATGGAAAAACTCTGCGCAGCAATCCAATGGTCCGAAAGCAAGATCCAACAATGTTGGTAACATGCTGCTTCAAGCTGAGTTCTTGTTCCAGACGGACCGTAATGGTTTATTCTATTTGGTGACTGATGCGGTGGAAGTGGTTACTGTCAACTTTCATCAGGTGCATCACCAGGGCATGGGCTGCATAACCACAGGGGACATAGCAGTCAAAGGTGTAACCATAGACAATTTTAGGACTCTGGCAACAGATGTTATTATGAAGCTAGCAACTGTTGGCATTACAGGCTCACTGCAGGTACCATCACACACAGTAATTCAGATGCAGGTAGGCCACTGCATCATGCCATTGAGGTAATTCCTGTTCTCCAAATCATTCTAATGTTGTACAGTCCACTTCGAATGTCACCAAGACATGGTCTGTACATTGAAATGTTACCTCACTGGGACCCTGATCTGCATCTTTGTTTGTGGGCCATTTTGACACTACCTTTCCTGGGGGATAGTTGATGAAAAGTGATTGAATCTACACCTTTGCAACCATTGCACTGAAAAGGGCCTGCTACACATGTCACAATCTTATTTAGAAACTACACACTCCACTGAACCACCCTTGGTCTTACCTAGTCTACCTCTGGGATGACGAGCAGCCATGGGTCAAGATGAACCACGGATCGTTTTGCTGTTCAGTGCATCATTTGCCAACATCTATTGTGGGGTGATTCTCCTGTGACTAGAGTCATGTGGAGTCAAGACCTTAGAGCTTAGATGGATGAGTTCTTTCATTACTTCAAGGGGCGTTCATGTTTTACAAGCCAGATTTTCTTCAGGATTTACTCCACTCCTACTTGTGAACCCTCATGGCTAAGTATTGGACGCAAGACAGTTTGATTTTTAATTGTAAGCACTTTCCTGCATGGTTATAGGTGCACGTGGTTGCTATTGTATCATACACTGATGTTACTCTGCTTATCTTCACACTGTTACAATAGCCAGATGTTATCACATGACAATTACTTTCATGTATGGAGGCATTTGCTACATGGAGGGCTAATCACTGCATGTAAGTTGATGGCAGTTCAAAAGAGGTGCTGCTCATAGAAGGAGCATCATTTGTATTGGCATCTGCTTGGTGGCTTCAGACACTTTGTTGACTCTCAAATCACTAAAGAGACAGGATTTACTGTGGCATATGGCATGATTCCACATTCCAAATGTGCGCAGAATGAGGGAAGGAGCAGGGGGCTCCCATAGCCCCCATACCTGGGGGCTATGGGATCACAATTTAGGATCATGTGTGACAAGGAGGGATGGTCCATCAATGTCTTCGAGACTGAATTACACATGCCAAATGTGATAGGCTGGCATGCAAAAATGTTTAGGATGTGTATCCAGACTCAACATCATTGACGGAAATTACACAGCATGCTTCCTGAGTTTCCACACCACTGGCCCAGGATCTCACATTAGTTAATTTTCTGTAGGTATTCATTGATCTGAATTGAGGGATACATCACAATATATTCATCATCCCAGATTATCTGTACATACACTTTGTATACTTTGGCAACACAGGGGTACTATTAGTGTGTGATGGGCTCATGGTGCAGCACCTGACACAAATCAGACATTTCTCACACACACCAAGCAGTCCACTTCCAGGTTGCATTCTTCACTGACATGACTACCATGGAGTAGTTGATGCTCGTGGCCATTTCCATGGTCCTACCAACATAGTAACCCTTTTCACATGCCATGTCTACTTGTGAAACCATGCAAACACAATCAAACAGTGGCCCAGCGGCAGTGGGATGAATTATGACAAGCACATTTGCTCGGGGTTTACAAGATTGTGAAAGCATATTTGTTCCGGACATTGGCGTTGCCTACCGACGAGTATACACCTGCTTCACATTGGCACACAATGAGTTAGCACCATGGTTCACTGACAATGCCAGGACAGCTATGACGTCCACACCCAAAATCAACATGTACTCACAGTAGGGACTGGCAATGTTGCAAACCGCTGACATGCAAACGGCATAATGACTATTGTATCATGGTTAAACTGGCGTTCAAGCACTGACATTCCCGAGCTTACAAACGTATCAACACATCACACGCAAGTTGCATGGCACCTAAATACATATGTCAGAATACCCATCTGCAAACATGTTTAACTGACTGAGAGTCTTACAATGTGATGTGAGATAGAGTCAGTACCCTCATATATCTGAGGGGTCCTGTTTTATTTATTTATTTATTTGCGGGTTTGTAGAGCGCTTGAATAAACTCCCGGGGGAGTATCTCCGCGCTATCTGACTGCTGAACCTGCAGGAGATCGAATTCCATAGCTCCAATCTAGTTCTTAAACTGTGTGGTTAGACCTGGAACAAGAACGTCTTCAGCTTTTTTCTGAAGGCCAGATGATTTTCAAGCTGCCTAAGCTGGAGAGGGAGACGGTTCCAAATCCTCGGTCCCCTCACAGACAGAGCCTTACCCCCTTGCCTTACCCGCTTGATCCTAGGAATCGTGAGAAGCATTTGGTCACTGGACCGTAGAGCACGTGAAGGAACATACAGCACAAACTTGTCTGTCAGATAGTAGGGACCCAAACCATGAAGTCCTTTGTGGACCGTACAACAGATCTTAAAAACAACTCTCTGACGGATGGAAAGCCAATGAAACCTGGCAAGAAGAGGTTTTGAAGGTGTTCTCGGAGGGGCATTTAGAACCAGCCTGGCTGCGGTGTTCTGCACAACCTGTAACCTATCCAGATCCTCCTCATTAGCTGACAGCAAGAGACCATTACAATAGTCGAGGCGGCTGATGACCAACGCCTGGACCAGGGTCTTTCTGATGGTGTCTGGAAGCAATGGAAAAACTCTGTGCAGCAATCCAATGGTCCGAAAGCAAGATCCAACAATGTTGGTAACATGCTGCTTCAAGCTGAGTTCTTGTTCCAGACGGACCGTAATGGTTTATTCTATTTGGTGACTGATGCGGTGGAAGTGGTTACTGTCAACTTTCATCAGGTGCATCACCAGGGCACACTCCACTGAACCACCCTTGGTCTTACCTAGTCTACCTCTGGGATGACGAGCAGCCGTGGGTCAAGATGAACCACGGATCGTGTTGCTGTTCAGTGCATCATTTGCCAACATCTATTGTGGGGTGATTCTCCTGTGACTAGAGTCATGTGGAGTCAAGACCTTGGAGCTTAGATGGATGAGTTCTTTCATTACTTCAAGGGGCGTTCATGTTTTACAAGCCAGATTTTCTTCAGGATTTACTCCACTCCTACTTGTGAACCCTCATGGCTAAGTATTGGACGCAAGACAGTTTGATTTTTAATTGTAAGCACTTTCCTGCATGGTTATAGGTGCACGTGGTTGCTATTGTATCGTACACTGATGTTACTCTGCTTATCTTCACACTGTTACAATAGCCAGATGTTATCACATGACAATTACTTTCATGTATGGAGGCATTTGCTACATGGAGGGCTAATCACTGCATGTAAGTTGATGGCAGTTCAAAAGCGGTGCTGCTCATAGAAGGAGCATCATTTGTATTGGCATCTGCTTGGTGGCTTCAGACACTTTGTTGACTCTCAAATCACTAAAGAGACAGGATTTACTGTGGCATATGGCATGATTCCACATTCCAAATGTGCGCAGAATGAGTGAAGGAGCAGGGACATGTTCCGCTCGGGGTGGCGTGGCCTGGGTCAAGGCAAGATAGCCGCATAGTTGTGCTGCTCTGCCGGCCGTATTAACTATCCTGCATTGTTTCTGTGCCCTGCGAGCCCAACAACCTGACAAATCAGCAGTTAATATTGCCGGAGTAGCACACTGACAAAATCCATCGCTGAAGCCGAGCGGGAGAGGGTACCTAATCCTGGGGCGGAAGCCATGGCTGCTGCCCTAAAGTGAACGGAGCTGCTCGGCGTGCTGGTGAGAGAGGTCCGCCGCTATCCCTGCCGGTGACTCCGCCCGCGCTAGACACTCCAACCTGAAGCGCAAGGAGAGGGTTATGGGGATTACTGGCCAGCGCTGTGATATACCGTAGCCCTGAGACAAGGCTCTCGCCGTGAACGAGGTGAGCTCAGAGACTGCTGCGGGAGGTGCATGGCCCCAAGTTGGCAGCTCCCAGCTGCCTGCATTGCCGAGTAGACGTGAAGGCCACACAATGACAACGGAGATGAGGCCCGGCTGGCTCACCGCTTCCCTTCAGCAAGCACGTACTGCATGCGCCCATGCGTCCCTTCCTCCCGGTCCCGAAGATAACTGCGCTGGATGAGGTGGCCTGTGTGGGCTGTGTTGGGCCGGACAGGCCTTTGAACACCCAAGCATTCGAGCCTAAGCAAGAGGGGAGCCTGCGCTGGTGTCAGAATAAGCGCAAAGGGGATATTGCTGTGAGTTTGGCCCATGGTGGACAGTAAGTGCTAAACCCCCAAGGACTTCTGCCTCCCCGCCTCTTTGACACAGTGACCCCCCTCATACGGCGGCCATTCTAACTGCTTGGAAGCCACTCATCAGTTTATTTCCGTAATCAGGAAGCACGACTCTCCCTCCTTCACCTGCCTTACACAGCCTCTGCAAATGCAACGCTTTTTTGTCCTCATTGGGGGGTGCTGCGGACACAAGAGCGAGGGGAGTTTCTGAGATCATGAGTGGACCCCTCCTCCTAGCATTTGTCCTGAGCAGTGGGGTCATCAAGGGGCACATGGCGGAACCTGGCTGGTATGCCTGGCTGTTTATCATGTGAGACCATGGACAAGCCTGAAATGAACAAGACAAAGCTCACGTTTGAACTTCGCAAAGGAGGCAAGGCACAACAGAGTGCAGCCTCAGACTCTGAAGTAGAATCTGCTTCCCTCACCCCTTCTTCCTTGGAGTAGACTCTCACCGCCATACAGGTCAGCTTACAATCTATTGATGTGTAGATGGAGGCGCTTAGCGGCGGCATGGACCACATGTCAGCAAAACGTGACAAACCGGGAGCGAGGATTGGCGAGGCTGGACAAAGCATATCAGATGGTGAAGACGGCCTACAACAGGTTGCGGACAAAACCAATGATATCACACAATTGCTAGCGGTCATACAGGCTAAGAATGACAACATTGATGCACGTTTGAGGCGAAATGATGTGTGCATTTTGGGCCTGCCAGAATCGGCAAATGTTGGTTGCCTAGACTATTTTGTGGAGACGCTGCTCAACGAAATTTGTGGGGCTGAATGCTTATCCCCCATGTTTTCAGTTGAACGTGCGCATGGATCTCTGCCGCCCCGCCCAAAGCCTGGAGCTCCACCCAGGCCCATTATTGCAAAACCTGGACTTTAGAGATTGAGACACGGTCTTGCGAGTCACTCGTCAGAAATCCGCCATTAATCATCAGGGCAACACCATGTCCCTTTTTTCTAGAATTTACGGCTACAGTCCAGGCAGCTTTGAAGGAATTCCATGGAGTCAACAACTACTTATTAAGGACAAAGTACCGTATGCCATGTTGTATACTGCACGGTTGCGTATCGGAGCGGACAGCGACGCATGAATCTTCACGAATTGGTTACTCACCATGGACAACGCAAAGCAACTTTGCAGAACGAAGCGTACATCGGAGCGTGATCTGATGTGGACAAAGAATAAGGACACTGTTTGCTTTTGCGCTGTTACTGTATATCCTTTGCCTACTATGGTGGTTGCCTATGTGCCACTGACTGGGGGTGTGGGCTTGTTCTATGCTATTTCCCTCCTTGTATATGTCTGCCTGACGTGGCGAACTGGTCCTTGTTGATTGTTATGTAACCACGTTCCACTGTGAACTGGCGAGGCCATAGTTTAGTTGCTTGCTGGTCATTATGTTTGATGCCAGCTACAAACGCAAAGGGCTAATGTGTCCTTGCAGCCTGGGAGCCCACAGTACATGTCGTCAGTCTGGGACTGGATGTATGGAATCAGAGGCCAGGAATCTTGCACTGCATGAATGCTTGATGTTTATGTCTCATTGCTTCAATGTGATGATATGTTGGGTGGGTATGCGGAGCTGATGGATCACCTAAGGCGGCCCCTCCCTTGGCATGCCACAGGGAGTGTAGAGCGCCAATGCGTCCCCCACTTGGGTATTCCCCACTATCACTTTTTTTGCTCTTTTGTTCTGAGATGTTAAGGGAACTTGTCTTTGGCAAGATTGGGTTGCTGGAGTGGGCGGGGCTGGGGGTGGGTTGTGGAGTACGTCAGAGGGTATGGCAGATGGCACAAGGCAGAAGGCACAGTTAATTATGTTGCTGACATGTTGGGAGTGTTGCTTCCTGCGAGATTACTCTATACTACCTTGTTTCATGTTAGATAGTGTGTGAGGAATATCAATGCATGACATGGAACGTCCGTGGCCTCAACACACCAAAGACGATTAGACAGATGTTGTCATATTTGGTCAGGCAGAAGGTGCAAATGGCATTATTGCAGGAGACTCACTTGACCAAGTACACTAACTCCAAGGTCACAAGCAGATAGTTGGGGTTTAGACTGGCTTCATATTATTCATCCTATGCACGTGGGGTGCTCATCGCCTTCCACCCTATGCGTACACATATAGATACTGAGGGGCGCTGTGCGATGGTACAGGGTACACTGGGGATGACTGATCTCACCATCATCAACATGTATGGCCCAATAGTGGATGACCCCACCCCTTTTGCACAGAAGCTAACTATCCTACGCTCCTGGCCAGACACAGCGGTGGTATGGGGGGAACCTAAACACGCACTTGGAACCATTGGTAGACAAATCAAAACCAGCGGGAGCGCACACACTGAAGGTCGCACAATGTAAACACGTGACTATGTTGGATTTGGGGTTTGTTGATGTCCGGAGGCTGCGTAATGAGTATGTCCTAGAGAGTACGCATGTCACACCTGCCCACAACAGCTGGTCCAGATTGGACTATTGGCTGCTAGATGAATGTGCAAACAACTGGCTGCTAGATGAATGTGCAAACAACAGGCACACATACACTACCCCGCACTCTGTCGGTTCACAATCCTGTAGTTGTGCGAAGGCAAATTCCCGTCATCCATTCACATGGCATTTCCGAGCTGAGTCACTGCTTGACCCTGTCTTTAAGGACACAATGAGGACTGCCATCATACATTACTTAGCAGAAAACACCGGTACGGTTGATAGTCAGGCTTCACTTTGGGAGGCATTTTAAGTGACGATAAGGGGGGGCTGTATTGGCACTTCAGCAGGCATACCGAAGGACATCAGGGCAACTTGTCAAGATGTGAACTTAATCAGAGAAACTTTATGAAGAATATTATACAGCGAACTCTTTTGCGCTCCTGGCCAGTATCAGGGGGGTGCTTGAAGAGTACGATGAGTTAGCGGAAACGGAGTATCGCTACAGAGGAAGGAGACATGTGGCCAGGGCTTTTGGGGAGGGCGGCAGACCTGGGAGAGTCCTTGCTACCAAACTACTGTTTCGGGAGCAGCATCGGCACATAGAAAAAATTGTGGATAGTGACGGCTCTGAACACTTCTCCCCACAGGACATATCAGACCAAATAATGCGTTATTACAAGACACTTTACACCACCCGGGTGGGCGCAGGAGAGGCTGTTTTGGCTGAATATCTGTCGGATGTTGCTTGTGTGTGGCTATCAGACATGCACAGTAAATACCTATATCTTCCCATAGACGATTCTGATGTTAAGGACACCATCCTGTCTCTCCCTAATTGCAAGGCACCTGGACAGGATGATCTGACAGCAGAGTTTTACAAGGCATATGCTGACCTTCTGGCACCCCACCTTTTGTAAATGTACACGGAAACACATGGCAATGGGTGCCTCCCCCCCTCCCTGAGACAGGCCATGATTATCACACTCCAGAAAAAAGACAAACCTCTCGCCTCAGTCAACTCGTACCGCCCATTATCACTAATTAATCTAGAGGCCGAGATATTGGTGAATATAGTAGCCACCAAGATACAACCTTTGATGCCTATTCTGGTGCTCCTGGATCATTTGGGATTCATACCTGACAGAACCACCTCCCACAACCTGCACACCATCTTCTCCATGTTCCATGTCCTTAATCCTGCTTGCCTGCCGCCGCTGTTCTACTGGACGCGGCTGAGGCTTTCGGCACCATAGAATGGGGATATATGTTTCACTACTTGGGATGAGGGGGTTTCCTAGTGTTATTTTGCAATTGTTCAAGATTTGATATACAGATACAACAGCTAGGGTACAAGTCGGAGTGCAGACTTCTGAGGTCCAGGTCCAGAGGGGCACTCGACAGGGCTGTCCCATCTACCCCCCTTCTTTTTGCCATTGTTCTTGAACGGCTAGCATGTTAAATTCATCAGACCTACATTGCAGCTGCCCTTAACCGTAACCACCGGCTGGTCGGCATATCGATGTACGCTGACGACCTGGTCCTCTTTGTTAGGGAACCCCAGAGGTACTTGTCCCCTGTCATTTGCAAATATATCAAGTTTGGCTTATTCTCCGGTCTCACGATTGTCTGGGACAAATCGGTTATTATAACACTAACTATGATCACATCCCAGCCATCCTTGGAGTACCCGCTAGAATAGACAACTGAGCTGGTTAAATATCTGGGTGTGTGGGTGCACCGTGACCCTGAGATTGTGGTCATGTAAAACTTTGGACACACACATGATGTATTACAGCAACAGGTGGACAGGTGGACGTGCCTGCCTCTCTCCCTGGCGGATCGCATTGCCATGATTAATATGGTGGTACCCCTCCCCGGTTTTTCTATTTGTTCGACAATATACCCATTACATTGACTCAACAGTATGTTAAATATCTACAAACTTTGCCGATAAGGCTGATCTGGGGCACAGGACAGCCAAACATTTAGCTGCCAAACACTGACATTGCCATGTGACAAGGGTGGTTTAACGGCACAAGATTTGTATGTCTACTACCTTTGTGCCCAAGCGCAGTATGCATACTACTGGGTACAACCACATGCCTTTGTGCCTCATGTAGCCGTAGTAGATGGGGATGCATGTCCTACCCCACTAGGGAGCGTACTTACACATGTGAACAGACACACCCCCAAAACAGGATTTAACATGATAGACACCACTATAGCAGCGTGGCAAGTGATCGGTAAGCGGACTATCAAACTACCATTACATGCACCTGCACTCCCCTTGCCATATCACGCAGCACTGTCCGTTACACAGGACAAGGGTCCTTTGCGGTTTCTCCGGGAGGTTGGCATCGTCCAGATGGGGGACTTATATCCTGAAGGGCACTACATGACAGACAGGGACTTGGGCCATATACATAAGCCCTCTCACCTTTTTAACTATTCCTGCTTTTGCCTTAAGTGGGCTATACGGGATCACTACCCAGACTTCCCCGCAGAACCACCAACACTAGAGGCCCTGCAGTTGCTCCTAGTCTTACCCACATGAAAGATATTGGTTACCTAACTTTACAAGGCAGTGCAGGAGGAGATGGGCAGGGGGGCAGACAAAAGCTTACAAAAATGGAATACTGTATTGAATCCTCCTATATCTGAGGAGGAGTGGAAGGAAGTGTGCCAGCTGACGAGCTGCCTCATCCCCAATGGCAACTTGCGGATCATTCATTTTAGCTTTGTACACCAGACCTACCATACCCCCGAAAAGCTCCATAGAGTAGGTCTCAGGGGAAATGATAGCTGCAGGCGGTGTAAACAATCCGGGGCAGACTTTATAATTTTGTCCTGGGGCTGTATGTAATCCTTTTCATCAATACTGGGAGGAAGTATAGAGATATTTGCACACCATGACAGGTTTGCAGTTGCCGTGTACACCTCTGTTTTGTCTACTTCATCATACTCTGCACATTAAGGGGACGGTGGGCGGGTTTGTCAGAATTGCCCTCCAACTGGCTGAACGCTGCATCTTATTTTCAATGGATAGTAGGGGCAAGCCAGGTATAGAGTGGTGGCTGAAAGACTCGGCTTACTGTAAAGAAACCCTGGCAACTTACGCTTTAGGAATGCCAATGACATCTAGACCCAGGGACATCTGGGGTCCACTACTGAGTTTCCTTTCTCCTCCTTCACCTGAAAGTGACAACAAACATTCTTCCACGAGTGGGTACTTTCCATTGTCAATTAGAAACCGTGATTGATGCGACACCTATGTTAGAATGCAAGCAATAATATTAGGTATGAACAGTTTGTTTTTGGGCATGCCCGTGCTGTATTATCCACTGGCATCTATTGTATTTTATGAATGGACTGCCGTAGATTGCAGTATTACTGTGTTATGTTGTGAACAATGAAATAATCATAAAATTAAGAAACAGTCCTGACCCGGCTCCATATTTGAGGGTCAGTCTCCATATACCTAGAGGTGTCCCAGGTGGTCTGCATCTGCCTCGTATGTCTCAGCATCCTCCATGCAGCCTTTGGAATTTAGCACACATTGTAGTGTGCTACTGGTTCACTGACGGTAAGTGACATGGATGGATCAGTACTACACTTGCACACTATATGTCAACATGTCGTCTCTCCTGTGGCATGGATGGAGCAGTACTACACTTGCACACTATATGGCAACATGTCAGTCTCTCCTGTGGTATTCATCATGCCTGTCCAGCACAAGACATGCACAGTGGGAGTTATGTTGCAAGTTTGTTTGTGAGTGATGTTTCTCTGTCACACATGCATGTTTCACACATCTTGCAACTTTAGCTGGGGGGGCAGGGGTGTATGACTTACAGTTATTTTGGTCTATGTATCTAGCTGCAGCGCCCACAGTTCATGGTGTTAATGTGTCTGGTGTGGGGTAATGTTGTTTGACATCTTGTATGTGATATTGTGACTTTGAGATAGGAACATTTCTGTTTTGCATGTGTGTGATGCTGATGCAAGTGGTATGTTGGATTGCTACTTACCAACTAGGACAGCATTCCCATATGTCCCATCCTGGAAGTGCTGGTTGATCACTGACTGCAGGTAGATGCACGAATCATGCACACTCCCTGGGAACTTAGCAATGACATTCGTGAACAGTCCACGGTGGTCCACTATCGCATGCACATTCATTGAGTGCGTGTGCTTTCGGTTTCTATATATGTGTGCACTGTCCACAGGTGGCACTAATTTGATATGTGTGCAGTCTATCGCTCCCAGTACTTGTGGAAGTCCAGCTATGGCGTGGAAATCCTGCTTGACCAGGTGCTGTTCCCGCACAGTGTTGGGGAAGTGGAGTTCCTGGGGTATCAGGCTGATTATGCCATCAAACACAATTGGGAGGAATCTTGAAAAGGCTGCCTGTGAGACTCCACTTACTCTGGATGTTGTTGGTTGAAATGTCCCTGAGGCCAGGAAATGCAGCACAGCCAGTAGCTTTGTTAGCGGGGGGATATTGGTTATCCGTTCGGTTGGTGGTGTCAGCCTGTGGCCTACGTGGTTCAGTATTTAGTCAATACATGTCCGTTTGAGCCTGTAGTGGGCTATGATATCCTGTGGTTGTAGATCTCCAAGAACAAGTTGAGTGCGCATTGGCCGCCGTCGTCTTTGGCGCTGCCTTGGTGGTGGTCCAGGAGGCGGTGATTGTGGCAGCGGGGGTTGTGGCCTTTGTGGGACTCCAAGCTGTATGATTACTGCCTCCATGGCGTCTGCAGGTCCTCAGCTTTGTGGCGGGGCAGGCCTGGGCTAGGTCTCCCTTTAAATCATATTTTTATCGCCTGTTTTTCATTTTTAGAACTGGTTTTAGCAGTTCTTATCTATCTCCAGCTAAGGGGCCTTAGCGCGAATTTTTTTGTCGCAAAGGAAGTCCAGGCAATAGTTGCTAATAATGCGATAGTGTGTTAGCGACTATTTTTAGTGAAATTTTGCGAGGATACACCTACCTTGCATATCATTAGCGATATTTATCGCTTCAGTGCATGGCGATCTTTTTTTTCGTTGCTATCGCATGGAAACTGTTGCTAACAGTAGTTAGCGGCAGCTTGCTAATAGGGCGATTGTTTTTTCGCCGCTTTAGCGGGAAAAAATCCTGCTAACACGGCGATAGTGCCCTTGGTAATATGCCCCAT
>NW_028246806.1:0-69791 GCF_964263255.1 Lissotriton vulgaris
GATTAAGCATGGGCTAATTTTGCGAATCTGGCGTTCGCGAATTTGCTTATTTGCGAACTCACAATCCGCAAACTCCGCGAATTCTCGCGAATTTGCGGATTATTATTTTTTTGTGTTCGTAAGGGTTTCTGCCAGTTTGCGAGGGTTTTGTACCAGTTCGCAATTGCGAACTTACTTGTCGGCTCGCAACGGTTGCGACTATGTTGTTTCTACGTCTTGTTCATCATCACAGGTTCCCAGCACCCTCTGTTTCACCACTGCCACCCTCTGTTTCACCCATGCCACCCTCTGGTACATCAATGCCACCCTCTGGTTCATCATCACTGTAGATTATGGGGGGGGAAAGCAAGCACACCTGCCTTGCTTCAACTGACATGAATTCATTTGGGGTTGATTTATTAATGTGTCACTGTTTTAAAATTCCAGTCTGGCACCTGCTTCCTTATCTGTAATTTGCTTTCTGTTGCAGTGCAATTTTTTTTTTCCAGGACCTTTGTGGCCTACTTGTAGCTATTCTATGAGCCTGCTGTGATGGTCAGAGCAGGGTCATACAATTGTTGCAACTAGCAACTGAACTCTGGAGGGGCCCCAGTCAGGAAGCACTACAGGGAATGGTTACTAATGATGAGTTTGAACTTTTGCACCTGCTGAGTGCTTTCAGTTTAGCAAAACTCGTTTTTCTGCAAATTCGCAGGATTCACGGGGCGCAAACGTGCGCGAGATCGAATTCAGAAGCCGCGAATTTGTGCGAATATGTGATTTGTTTTTTTGCGGCGTGTTAGTTCGCAAGGTTTTGTGCGTTTTAGCGAGCCGCTTGTAGCGCAACGGCGCAAAGTTACCCTCACGGTAATTCACGGGCGCGGCCATCTTGTTTGCATGACGTATTTCCATTTCCGGGCACAATGTGTAATCTCGCAAAGTGTGCGGCTCGCTAGTACAATTTTGCGTGTGTTCGCGAGGAAAATCTCGCGCGAACTTACCCACCCGGTTGTGAACGGGCGCGGCCATCTTGTTTCTCATTCATTGCTATGGTTCTGGGCATGCTTTTTCTATCCTCTCTGAATCTCTGCCATCCTTTGCTTGTTTGAAGTTTTTTTTTATCTATTTTACTTATTATCTATCCCTCTATTTTTCTACCTCTATATTTTTGTGTTTTCTGCTACTTTTGGTTAATTTTAAACTACTTTTTTAAACTCTTTTCTTTTCTTCTTCCCTATTCTATATTCTTTATTATTTAGCTTCCTTTCTGCCCAGACCATGGTAAAGGGAGCCGGGAAGCATCCCGAGAAGGGGAAGGGTCCCGCACCCCGTGCCCGGCTCCCATGCGGGCGTTTGAGGGGGGAGCAGGTCGCACCCCGGGAGATCTTCAGCCCAGAGGAGGTGGCCGCACGAGTTTATTATGTTCAGCGCCGCCTCCCCAGGACCATCTTGGCAGGCTGCAAGATCGCTAGCGGGTACGGGATCCAGGAGCGCCGGAAGCAGTGGGAGAAGGTGTGCCGGGCCATGTACCAACACTCTCGGGTCCGGCGCACCTACAACCAGGCCACCCACCGTTGGACGGATCTCCTGGACCGGGAACGCGATCTGCTCGACCTTCTCGGCCTTGAGATCCCCGGGCTTGGTGAGTAGTAGTAGCTATTTCTTTACTACTCCTGCTCTGTGTGTTATTATATTGCAAATTTGTGTTTTTTACCAAGAGCATTAATGCTGCTGATTACATTGTAGGTAAATTATATTTCAAAATGTTCTGTGCATTTCAGGTGCACTGCTCTCCTTCTCAGTATCGTTGCTACTATGCTTATTTGTTTTCGATTTTGTGTTCATTTCATTGGCCTGTGAAATTATGTATGAGTGTAATTTAAAGAACTGCGTAATGCTAGACACTAAGGGTCAGATTTTTAATTACCGGCGCATCCTTGCAAAGTAGCGGGGATGCGCCAGTAATTGTGCGCCACCCCACCACCACCCATGGTGCGCCGTATTTACAATGCGGCGCACCATGGGCCCAAAACGTCACCAAAGCGTTACGCATCTGTGCCGTAAAGGCGGCGCATTGCTGGAGTTGCGTCGCAACGATGGCGCAGCTCCAGCAATGCTCTGGGGTGCCCTATCTCCCCAATGGTGCGTCAAGCCGTACGTCTGCTTCAAGCAGGTGCAGGGTTTGAGTCACGCATCATTGTCCTCAAAGTGACTGATTGAAATCTTGTAGATTTCCCTCAGCCACTTTTAGGATGCGTTCCTGCGCAGGAACGCCCTCCCTTGCGCCGGAATGCCCCCTGATGGCGCAGGGCGTTACAACGTGATGCATCTCCCATATGCGTCACGTTGTTAATATACGCCGCACCATGGCACCTCTTTTGTTCTGCCGCTGCGTCACAAAAGTCATGCAACAATGGAGCAAAAGAGCCGCAAGGGGCTTCTAAATCAGCCCCTACACACTCAAGTCCAGTCCTTCCTTTGTACACATGGCGATAAGAAGAAATAGTGGTGGTGGATTGATAGTTTGAGTATTTTAATGACTGGTTAATGTAGTAGGAAACTTTTTAGTGTTGTCACTGATCTGCAATCACGATGGACTTTGTCTGTCACTTTGCGTGCTGCGGACTGCTGCCTGCCAGTCCTAGGCAAACCTTTTTAGTATTTTGTTTAGTGAGTTACATAAGAACATTCCAAGTCGACGGTCCGCAAATCAAGCAATACTAATAATGTAGTAGACCACATGAGATCAGTCAATATATCCCGTGGAATATTTGTCTATTTGCTATTTTGCCAAAATATTTTGTTATTGTTCTTTTGAAATGTTTGATTTGGTTGACAAATATCATCCATGTTTTCTGGTCTTTCTTTCTTTCATGTTGTACATCAGCTCCCCCCAGGGGCAAGAGGACACAGGAGGAGGAGGCTGCTGTTCAACAGGATGGAGGCCAGGATCGGGCAGGCGAGGGCTCCTTTGCTGGCCCCGGTAAGTTTTAATTTTAATATAGAGTACCTATTTTTTCCTAGCGTTCCTCATTCAATTTTTTCTAAATCGTCTTTGATCTTCTTGCAGACTGTATCTAAATTCTTATCCTGCCTCGACTATGACTCCCTGTGGTATTACTAGATTATTCTTATTAGTCTGTCTGTGTAGCTAACTAAGATTGCACATTTGGCAATTCCATTGGACTCCCATTCTAGTCAGCAATAGCTCTATGCACTGAGTGCAGTCCTCTGGGATTGTCCATAATGTCTTTTCAAGTCTTCTAAATGTTTATGCTTTGACAATTCCCAACAATAAAAAGGTGAATGACCATCAAGAAAGAATAGGATACTACTTTAGTTTTGGTTTGGATAGGAGGACAATCCATTCTACTACTGTTGCAGGGACAAATCTGCACAAACAGAACTATGGACACTAAATAATGCATTGCTTAGCTTATCAATTATAATAGGCGCTGTTTGACTTTCCACATACCTCAGTGATAACAGACTTTGTAGTTGAACCCCCAATCTCCTTACTGACTAGATAGCGTGACAGAGTCATTTAGCTCCCAAAGTCACCGATGATTGATCCCCCATGATGATTATCTAACGCAGGACAAGAGTACAGAGTCAGAGTCAAGAAGTGTCAGAGGCACGGACTCATGCTTGCTAAAATTGCAAAACCTTTAGCTCAGCCACTCTAGTCTGGAGGAACAAAAACCACAGAGTCTATTTAAGTTTAAAAGCTTTATTAAAAGTAAACACATTTATTAAAATCAAGTTTGTCATAAAACTAAACGTTTAACTGAAAATGGAAAAGTGCTTAGTGCTGACGATTAATTGAACACATTTCTTGTGGTCGAGCCGAGCTCTCACCTGGTTTGAACTTGATCTTGCTCGTGTTCTTAGAAGTCAATCTTCTGTCTGTTAGGAGAAAAAGTGGTGCGTGTTAAACATAAAAAGCAAGCATTCATCAGTTGTGCCAAAAAGTGCAGCAAGACAACAGCCTTCCCTGGAAAAGGGGACATTTTTACTTTAGAGTAGACAGTCACAAATTATTACATTGTTTTCTGTTTTTTTTCACATTTCTTTATTCCTAGACCTAATATTATATAGTAGTGAGTGGTGTATTCTAACATTCTTAAATGTACTTTGTAGGTGGAACATCTAGTGGTGGGGCCAGCGTGGAGGTGGTGGTGCTGGATGAGGGGAACACTTCTGGGGAGGATGCGGTGCAAGTGTCGGACGACACCAATGTGCCTGTGAGGGTTCACACGGTGGTGGCGGGCAGAGGTAAGCTATATATTCCTTACTTATTGAGATTGAAGACTGCAGAGTGTGCTATCTGCACGGGTGTATTATAAATCAACCAGGTAGTAGCCTCCTCTAAATGTACTTCGACTTAGCTGTGAAGTTTTTGGCGAGAAGAATCCCAATCAGATCTGAGATGAACTTGATGGATGGGATGAACAAAAAGCGAAAGAAGGGTGTAAGTAAGTGTGGAAGGACGAGAAATTTAATGATGACTGGCAAAGAAGAATGATATGTGTTTGCTTGGTCCCCGAGGTGGCTGGGAAGGAAAGAATATTGTATGGTGCATGGCTGGGTGAATGATGAAGCAAGGATGGGTGGAAGGAGAACAGCCTGGCTGGGTGAAACAGAAACTGTATGTGTGCATATATTTTGAATGGATGGATGCCTCGATCATGGTACTATCTGATTCTTAGATAGCATATGTGTATCTACAGAGAGTAGACGGTCACTGGATGAACTAAGTGTTACTTTGAAGAGCATGTAACACCGCTTCCGTTCCACTCCGCTTCCATTCCGTTCCGTTCCTGTGTAGGAAAGGCAAGGAAAAGAAGTTGTAATTTTGTCCAAATACTACCATGAATAGTAGCAGTAGTTTGTATTGCAACTGCAAGCACAGCATATATCCGGTTATTACGGTGGACACTCCCTACCTCTCTTAATAAGTTTGGTTTAGTAGTAGTACATCATTTATGTGTGGGTGTATCACTGTTCACTCAATAAAAAGCAAAGCACCTAAAGTCATCCCATATGTAATCAAATACATCCCATGTGAAGTGATAGATAATCATATTATTGAGCTTCTTCATTTTCCTTTTCTAGTACTCATTTCCACTGTAGGTTGAAAGTTAAATTAATTAAGCAGTAGCCCTTTTTACAGAGTATTCTCAGTGCCACCCGTTCCTTAAACTCCCACTAATGTTAGAGCAAGGATGAAGAAGTGGGAGGTTAGATAGATACTGACCTCAATAGTTATGTACTGTGCTTTCAAGTTGCTAGTTGTACTGTGACACAACTTTCTGCTCAATCATTTTGTGTTAATCTTAAGGAGCATTGGTTACAGACTATGTCTTTCTTTCTTCATATAGTTTCTCCTTCCAAATCAACAACACCAACAAGGAAGGAGCGGGCTCGAATGGCCCGGCAACGGAAGCTGGATGCCACTGTCGCCGAATATCGGCGGCTGGTGGCCCTGGAGGAGGAGGACACGCAGTCTACTGGTACAACAGCCACTGGGACAGCAGCATCCTCCTCCGGGCCCCCACGGGCTGCCAGCCAGCGCAGTGCTCCAGCGGTACAGAGCCGGGCTACCAAAGCCAACCGCCACCGCCGAGCAGCAAAGACAGCAGCTGCCCCCCCACAGGAGTTGCAAGGCACACCAGCAGCGCTTATGCCTCAGAGTGTCCTACCTGGAGCAGGAGGTCCTAACATATAAGACCTTGGTGGAAGGCCTCCGCTCCGACCATGCCACCCTCCGCAAGGAGTATGATGCCCTGACCGCTAAAGTGAACAGCATCCTGCCGTAGTGTCCCTTGCCCCTTTTTTAGAGACTTTTGGGGGTGGGAATTGGGAGTTGGGTTGTTTTTGGGACTTTTGAAGGGCAATCGTTGGGGTTAGGGAGGGTCTTGCGGGAGATTATTTTGTTAGGGCTACACAAATATACTTTTTGAAACTTTACCTGAGCATACCTGTTTTTTACTGCTTTTGAGTCTGGTGAGTGGGGGTTTAACAGTAAGTTTGTTTTCCTGAAACTTAAGTCTGTGTCATTTTCTTCCTTTAAGTGTAAATGGCTAAATGTTTTCAACACTAAGTGCCTCTCACAGAGTAAGTGAATTCAAGAGTCCTAGGACTTTAGTAGTACTACCGTCAATCTCTCGTCTCTCCTAATACTCCATTATACTACCTCCCACCAAACGCTTATCTTACCTGTAATTTGTGTTTGAAAGTAGGGCTAGGCCCAGGGCTGGCTCCATGGGAAATGACGATTAAGGTTGGCAATCCTGGGCGGATGAAATGTCTTCATTGGGGTGGTACTAGTGGTGTGACACAGTGGCAGTTGCATGCCTATGGAAAAAAAGAAAATGAAACCTGGTTTGTCTCTTTACTGGAGCATTACAACGGTACGATAGAGAATATTGCAGGTGACAGTACACTAGAACAGTTCCACAATGTAGCCTAACAGATGGTAAAGTATTGAAAGTATAACTAGTACTTGCGTTGAATTTCTTTGACATTGGCTACTACTACAAGAAATAGTACTGAAGCTGAGTAAGTCTAGAATATATCCTCGGATTCCTTCACCAGCCTGTTGCTATGACCTTATCCTCCCCAGCAAGTGTGTGGAATTATTGATGCCATTTAGTCACACATCAATCAAAACCACACAGCCCGGGGGAAGAGGGTTAGGGTTTGGAAAATGGATGGGAATGGGGGTTTCTTTTTGGGTAGGTTTTGTTGAGAGAAGAAAAAAAAGCACAGCAAGGACAAACAATAATTGAAGATAAAGAAATCTTTGGGTACAAAGCTAACCATAAATCTTTTAAGTGACATAAAGGAAGTGCATGCACTACTTCATGCATTGTTACTGAAAAGTAAGTAGTACTTTCGACAACCGTGAATGACAGAATGCGACAGTACAGGGCTGCAGCGTTTTCACTTGCCTATCTCTGCACTCAGAGAAACACTTCTTACATTAAATTAGGTTTAAAAAATCGCCGAAGTAAAACCTATAGAATGGCTGTAGGGATCAATTTAGAAGCAGAGAGAGATCCTAGAAATGCAGAGTCACACTCATAGAAGTTCACAGCAATAACATTACTTAAAAAAACATTACAAAAGAATGGATACTGTATCTGTATGTTGTTGTAGTTGTCCTGTTGAATTTGGTAAGTAAGTTGCACGCATCAAACCATTCCTCTTATTAGCGGCACTCTCCATTCCAGCTGACGCTCTGTCCATCAATGTTGGTGACCAGAAGACACCCTGTCCACTGCCTGCCTGGCAGATGCTGAATTGCGGCTCGCTAATGTGAAGCCTGACTTCATCCTTTTTTTCCCATTGCACAGACTGAAACCCGGCCTATAATTATTGATGGAAAAACAGGAAGTGATATTAGAACACCACTGACAAATATAAGGTATGTACGCTGTATAGTGCAAAAAGTCACACTTTGAGTTTCCTAATAGACAGTACAATATTTTTGAAAGTGCGTACTCTGTCTGAGTCTCCTTTTGAAGGATAAATAAGTATGGGCAAATTAATTTAGCTGATCTTTCCCCTCAAGCTAGGTGTACTGTAAACTGTGTTTTAGAACAAAATTAGACCTTCCCAGCAGTGCTCCCACACAGACCCTTACTAAAGCCAGTCGCGAAAATGTATAAGACCCCCAATCAGATATCAAAAAACGAGGCCTAGTAGAAAACTGGTGAGAAAACGTACTTTGAAAGTAAAAGTAGGCCCAAATACCCCCTTACCCACCGTGGATTGTATTCAAACCACTTGCGAGCAAGCAAAAGTATCCATACCCAGCATCGCTCCAAGACACGCAAACCCCCCCACAAACAGCCCTCCACCATAACACATGCAATACAAATAATGCTAACCCTAACGAGCCCTGAGTTAAGAATAGTGGAAAACGCTTTCTTTAACTATGCCAAATCCCCCCTTTCCCACCATGGATTTTATTCAAATCACTTGCAACCAAAATTACACATTCCCACGAGTGCTCTAAGAAGACCCCAGAACTCAGTTGCAAAAATCTAGAACACCCCGAAACACATGCAATCCTGCTGTTAGGGCTAACCCTAACAAACCCTAAGTTACAAAAAGTACCAAAAGGCTTTTCGGCATGGATTTTGTCCAAACCATTTCTATCCAGTATTAGACCTTCCCAGCAATGCCCAAAGACCCGCCAACCCACCCGCAAAAAAGCACAACACCCCCAAACAGCCAAAAAGGGAAATATCATACTTACAATATTTATCGGTCTTCGGTCCAAACGCGCCGTGCAGCTAGGTCATAACTCCCGTTTTCCACCATGGATTTCCTGAAAAGCAAATGCAATCAAGATTAGACTGTCCCAGCAGTACTTGCAGACCCCAAAACTCACACACAAACACCCGGAACCCCCCAAAGAGCACCTCGAAGGCAATCAAGTCAGCAAAAACGCAAAAAAATGTTCGCCTCCGATTTGGTCCAAACTACTTTTATCCGGTATTAGAGCTTCCCAGCAATGGCCCCAGAGCCGTCAACCCAGGCGAAAACTAGTAGAAGACCCCCAAACAGCCAAAAAGCAAAAGTACAAAAATGGGGACTTAGTCATTTTCATGGCAATTTCCAAAATCACTCCGCTCGCGCTATGCAGCTAGGCCCTAACTCCCCTCAGCCACCATGGATTTGCTTCAAACCTCTTGCAATCAAAACTATCCATACCCAGCAGTGCTCCCAGACCCTGAAACCCACCCACAAACACCAGGAAGCCCCCCAAACAGGCCGCCAAAAACGCTACATTGAGCAAAATGTCAAAAATAGCAACACAAAAATCAGCATGGATTTTGGCCAAACCACTACTATCCGGTATTAGACCTTCCCAGCAATGCCCCAAGACCCGCCAACCCACCCGCAAAAAAGCACAACACCCCCAAACAGCCAAAAAGGGAAATATCATACTTACAATATTTATCGGCCTTCGGTCCAAACACACTGTGCAGCTAGGTCATAACTCACGTTTTCCACCACGGATTTCCTGAAAAGCAAATGCAATCAAGATTAGACTGTCCCAGCAGTGCTCGCAGACCCCAAAACTCACCCACAAACACCCGGAACCCCCCCAAAGAGCACCTCAAAGGCAATCAAGTCAGCAAAAACGCAAAAAACATTTTTGCCTCCGATTTGGTCCAAACCACTTTTATCCGTTATTAGAGCTTCCCAGCAATGGCCCCAAGACCCGCCAACTCACCCGCAAAGAAGTAGAACACCCCCACAAGTGCAGAGTCTTTCTTCATTGGGCGTAATCCAGCCCTCTGCTTTGAGGGAAATAGGAGTCTGGAGGAGGAGGATAGAGGAGCATGTTCTTGTGAACTTGTGAACCTGAGGAATGCAGACTGCAGCACCTTCAAATCAATAAGCAAACAAGCGAAGACAGTTCTGCTGATGGGCTTGTTTTTGTGAGTAGGTGATTAAAGTTTTAATTATATTAACTGTGCAAAACAAAGAAAGACAGACACACAGGAATAAAAGTGAAAAAGGATGAAAAAGAAAGTTATTGATTCATTGGCTCATTTTAAGGGCTCGGTGTCAGGGAATAAGAATAAGAGTTCGTCCTCATACTCTGCAAATTCAAGCAGGAGTAGGTCAGTGTCACCTAACAGAGAAGAAATTCCCTCATCTACGTTGCTGTCCCCCTCGTCTTCATCCGGCGTGTGTTCTCGTACTTTGTAATCTGGTGGTATGAGGTGCTGATTCATCTTGATCATTGTTAACCTCTCCACATTTTTGGGCGAGAGGCGGCTCCGTTTGGAAGTTACAATGCCACCAGCAGCACTGAAAACACGTTCAGAAGACACGCTTGCGAGTGGGAAAGACAAGTAGTTTATAGCCAGGATGGAGAGCTGTGCCCACAATTCTTTTTTCCCATGCCAATACGCCAATGGGTCAGCATTAACATAGACCTCTGTTGAGTCATTCAGATAGTCTTGCACCATCGACTGAAGGCAGTGCTTAGTTTGTAAAATTTGAAGTGCAGGTGCTCAAATCTTTGTCGGAGGCCACACCTTCTTTTCGTTGGCTCCACCCACTTCCTCCATTGGCGCCACCCACATCCTCAACTGGCACTGCGAAAAGTCAAATGAATTTCAGCAAGTACATTTTCATCAGGACTGCAAATACACACAAAGGTTAAATGACGCAAGAGATGAATGTGCTGTTTGTCATATGAAAGCTGGGTAACTACTAGGGGCCCTAAACCACCAAACACTTAAAACCGTCAGCGCTGTACAAATAAAGTAGAAAACCAAAATGCTGCAGTACAAAGACCAGAAATCTAAAACAGACCTTAACGTATAATGCCACAGCAGGGCCAGCCCAAAACCTTAACCTCATCATCCAGCGAATAAGCAATGCGGAAAAAAATCAGCGTACCGCCCCAGCCCAACCTACCCTCCCCCCACCCCCAAAACCGAACTAACGGCTGCCACAACCACACAAGATTCATTCATCATGTTCATTCATGTTCATGAGGTGTGACCACAACACACTTCGTGCTGGGAGTAGTGGATGACTGGATTGGAAATTGGGAAGGGGACAGCAGTGACGGGGATAGAGACCAGACATTTGAGTTTGAGTGGGAGTGGGACCTGGACGTGTCACGTGGCCATGGGACTCTGTCCACTGCCGGCTGCTGCGCAGCTTTATTAACTGTGTGATTGCTGTATTATTTATTAGGCCTGCCTAGAGATTCATCATTCATGAATCTCTGCCTCCTTTTGGCTCAGCCAGGGCCCAGGGAAGGCAGGGTCACTAGCACATTTCATGAGACCAAAGGTTAACCTGCGTTGTGTAACTTGTGTGGGGTCTGCGCATTACAGTGAGAGTAAGGGCTGGGCCCCAATGGGCGACAGAAGACGTGCAGCAGTGTTTGTAAGGTATAATGTAGCGAGGGTGGGGGGGGCCTGGCAGAGCCACCTGCCAAGGCACACACTACAGTGGGGTACACCAACCCCGGCGATGAAGAAGCGAAGCAAGGAGGGGCCGCCAGTGTGCCAGACCTGTTGCTGAAACCCCACCAAGCCGAGCCAGGAGGAGTCTATATGGTCTGCACAAGTAAGGGGAGTCAGAGGGCACCCGCCCAGAGGCCTAAGAGCCAAGCAAATGGCCGGGTTTCTGTGTTTAAAAAACATATTTTCCTGTAACTATGTTGTTATTGTCGTTCCCTAGAGCTGCAACAAGCAGTGAAGGGCGGCTCCACAACAGCAAGTTATCCCCCTGGCCGCCGGAGAAGCACTCTCAGCACCATCAGCAGATCTAGGGAAGGCCCGACCACCCCAGGGCTGAAACAGCCGCCGTCAGTCATCGCTTCGGCCAGGCAAGACAAGGGCCACAGTTCATCCACCGTGCCCTGAGCCAGCCCAGATAGGCCCACAAATGCAGCAAACACTGCTGCTCAGGGAGCAGAAGGAACACGGCCATAGCGCAGCACGTCCGAGGAGACCACCAACCAGGGCAGACGCAAGTTCTTACATGCAGGCTGCCCACCACTGGGCCAACGAGCACCTGTGGGCCTACAACCACCACAGTCACCTCCGGTACCTCTGCCCCACCCCCAACCAAAGATGGCAGTCCAGCAAGCCCGTAGGGGGTCACATGACTCACAGCAGGCCCCACTCCTCACTCGGGCTAAATTGCGGCCCCCTGTAGTGGCGCGCCTCCGAAGCTGTACCAGGCTGTGCGGCTTGAGGGCAGAGGTCAGGCTGATGCTGAGGCTCAGAGGCACGCCCGCCCAGGCTGTAGTAACACACTTCTCGAACTGGCTGGGAGTGGGATGGCAGTGCACCATGGTTGGGAGTGGGACGAGAGATGGCCGGGCGCTGGGGACAGTGACGGGGACCAGTTGAGTGGGAGTCGGGACGTGGGTGGGTGCCGTGGGACTCGGACACTCTCTGCACTGCCGGCTGCGCAGCTTTATTTAGTTATTAACTGTCTAGATTGGAGAAATTCAGGTTTAGGGCTTGCCTCTTGCTTAGGCCTGCCAGGAGGCCCCGTCTCACCTGGTGCAGCTGTTGCCAGACCCTGGCTAACTCAAGGCGCTTACAACGTCGTCCGCCCGGCGGTACTACTAGTGAGTGTCGTGAAGTGAACGACGGTTGACCATGATGACTGGGTGCGGGCGCGGCAGTGGTGGAGTGGGTATGCTGGGGCGTGGCACTCACTAATGCGAATGCGTGCGCAATGAAAACTGTCACAACAATCTAAAGAAATCTGCGCAGTGCGGAGTGCGCACGCTGCCACGCACAGCCCCAACCCCCGAGAATTAAATCCAGCCCTCCCTGCCCAACAGGGTACTGCCCACTACACTGTGACTGATCAACACACATTCGAGCCGCGAGAAGTTGGCCGCGAGCAGTGCCAGTAAGTGAGATGGAAACAACAGACAATCCATGATCCATTGAGAACTGTAAGATGACGGTTTTAAGCGACTGACACAGTGAAAACTGCAGAGTGCTCAGTGCAAACAGACAGTGTCTCCAGAATCGGACCGGAGGAGAAGTGAGTTTAGTCCCATAGCGATAAGCAACTAAAAAGCTAGAAGTAATATAAAACAAATCCGTTACGTGCACGGTCGGTGCACCACAGTGTGTAGACCCGGCCCTGATAATTAGGTGCCGGTGCTTAGCACCGGCAAGCACAGGCACAAATTAAGCACTGACTGAAGGTTCTCCAAGGTTCCTCCACTTTGCTTACTTTTTGCTGGGACCTTTTGAGTACCAAACCCAAGGAAAGTTAGCCGATCCTCTTCTTCACCCAATCTTACTGTTGTGTCTGGTGCAGATGATCCGGTTGCCGGTGTCCTTAACTGCATCGCTGCTGCGGCGATTTTTGCGCTGTGCGGCTTTTTTTAAAAAGCCGCGTTACATGACGAGCTCAGCTCGTCATCAGCACACGCCACCCGTGGCTGATGATGAGCTGAGCTGAGTACTTAAGTAGTACTACCGTCAATCTCTCGTCTCTCCTAATACTCCATTATACTACCTCCCACCAAACGCTTATCTTACCTGTAATTTGTGTTTGAAAATAGGGCTAGGCCCAGGGCTGGCTCCATGGGAAATGACGATTAAGGTTGGCAACCCTGGGCGGATGAAATGTCCTCATTGGGGTGGTACTAGTGGTGTGACACAGTGGCAGTTGCATGCCTATGGAAAAAAAGAAAATGAAACCTGGTTTGTCTCTTTACTGGAGCATTACAACGGTACGATAGAGAATATAGCAGGTGACAGTACACTAGAACAGTGCCACAATGTAGCCTAACAGATGGTAAAGTATTGAAAGTATAACTAGTACTTGCGTTGAATTTCTTTGACATTGGCTACTACTACAAGAAATAGTACTGAAGCTGAGTAAGTCTAGAATATATCCTCGGATTCCTTCACCAGCCTGTTGCTATGACCTTATCCTCCCCAGCAAGTGTGTGGAATTATTGATGTCATTTAGTCACACATCAATCAAAACCACACAGCCCGGGGGAAGAGGGTTAGGGTTTAGAAAATGGATGGGAATGGGGGTTTCTTTTTGGGTAGGTTTTGTTGAGAGAAGAAAAAAAAAGCACAGCAAGGACAAACAATAATTGAAGATAAAGAAATCTTTGGGTACAAAGCTAACCATAAATCTTTTAAGTGACATAAAGGAAGTGCATGCACTACTACATGCATTGTTACTGAAAAGTAAGTAGTACTTTCGACAACCGTGAATGACAGAATACGACAGTACAGGGCTGCAGCGTTTTCACTTGCCTATCTCTGCACTCAGAGAAACACTTCTTACATTAAATTAGGTTTAAAAAATCGCCGAAGTAAAACCTATAGAATGGCTATAGGGATCAATTTAGAAGCAGAGAGAGATCCAAGAAATGCAGAGTCACACTCATAGAAGTTCACAGCAATAACATTACTTAAAAAAACATTACAAAAGAATGGATACTGTATCTGTATGTTGTTGTAGTTGTCCTGTTGAATTTGGTAAGTAAGTTGCACGCATCAAACCATTCCTCTTATTAGCGGCACTCTCCATTCCAGCTGACGCTCTGTCCATCAATGTTGGTGACCAGAAGACACCCTGTCCACTGCCTGCCTGGCAGATGCTGAATTGCGGCTCGCTAATGTGAAGCCTGACTTCATCCTTTTTTTCCCATTGCACAGACTGAAACCCGGCCTATAATTATTGATGGAAAAACAGGAAGTGATATTAGAACACCACTGACAAATATAAGGTATGTACGCTGTATAGTGCAAAAAGTCACACTTTGAGTTTCCTAATAGACAGTACAATATTTTTGAAAGTGCGTACTCTGTCTGAGTCTCCTTTTGAAGGATAAATAAGTATGGGCAAATTAATTTAGCGGATCTTTCCCCTCAAGCTAGGTGTACTGTAAACTGTGTTTTAGAACAAAATTAAACCTTCCCAGCAGTGCTCCCACACAGACCCTTACTAAAGCCAGTCGCGAAAATGTATAAGACCCCCAATCAGATATCAAAAAATGAGGCCTAGTAGAAAACTGGTGAGAAAACGTACTTTGAAAGTAAAAGTAGGCCCAAATACCCCCTTACCCACCGTGGATTGTATTCAAACCACTTGCGAGCAAGCAAAAGTATCCATACCCAGCATCGTTCCAAGACACGCAAACCCCCCCACAAACAGCCCTCCACCATAACACATGCAATACAAATAATGCTAACCCTAACGAGCCCTGAGTTAAGAATAGTGGAAAACGCTTTCTTTAACTATGCCAAATCCCCCCTTTCCCACCATGGATTTTATTCAAATCACTTGCAACCAAAATTACACATTCCCACGAGTGCTCTAAGAAGACCCCAGAACTCAGTTGCAAAAATCTAGAACACCCCGAAACACATGCAATCCTGCTGTTAGGGCTAACCCTAACAAACCCTAAGTTACAAAAAGTACCAAAAGGCTTTTCGGCATGGATTTTGTCCAAACCACTTCTATCCAGTATTAGACCTTCCCAGCAATGCCCAAAGACCCGCCAACCCACCCGCAAAAAAGCACAACACAAGCCAAAAAGGGAAATATCATACTTACAATATTTATCGGTCTTCGGTCCAAACGCGCCGTGCAGCTAGGTCATAACTCCCGTTCACCCCCCAAAGAGCACCTCAAAGGCAATCAAGTCAGCAAAAACGCAAAAAAATGTTCGCCTCCGATTTGGTCCAAACTACTTTTATCCGGTATTAGAGCTTCCCAGCAATGGCCGTCAACCCAGGCGAAAACTAGTAGAAGACCCCCAAACAGCCAAAAAGCAAAAGTACAAAAATGGGGACTTAGTCATTTTCATGGCAATTTCCAAAATCACTCCGCTCGCGCTATGCAGCTAGGCCCTAACTCCCCTCAGCCACCATGGATTTGCTTCAAACCTCTTGCAATCAAAACTATCCATACCCAGCAGTGCTCCCAGACCCTGAAACCCACCCACAAACACCAGGAAGCCCCCCAAACAGGCCGCCAAAAACGCTACATTGAGCAAAATGTCAAAAATAGCAACACAAAAATCAGCATGGATTTTGGCCAAACCACTACTATCCGGTATTAGACCTTCCCAGCAATGCCCCAAGACCCGCCAACCCACCCGCAAAAAAGCACAACACCCCCAAACAGCCAAAAAGGGAAATATCATACTTACAATATTTATCGGCCTTCAGTCCAAACACGCTGTGCAGCTAGGTCATAACTCCCGTTTTCCACCACGGATTTCCTGAAAAGCAAATGCAATCAAGATTAGACTGTCCCAGCAGTGCTCGCAGACCCCAAAACTCACCCACAAACACCCGGAACCCCCCCAAAGAGCACCTCAAAGGCAATCAAGTCAGCAAAAACGCAAAAAAACATTTTTGCCTCCGATTTGGTCCAAACCACTTTTATCCGGTATTAGAGCTTCCCAGCAATGGCCCCAAGACCCGCCAACTCACCCGCAAAGAAGTAGAACACCCCCACAAGTGCAGAGTCTTTCTTCATTGGGCGTAATCCAGCCCTCTGCTTTGAGGGAAATAGGAGTCTGGAGGAGGAGGATAGAGGAGCATGTTCTTGTGAACTTGTGAACCTGAGGAATGCAGACTGCAGCACCTTCAAATCAATAAGCAAACAAGCGAAGACAGTTCTGCTAATGGGCTTGTTTTTGTGAGTAGGTGATTAAAGTTTTAATTATATTAACTGTGCAAAACAAAGAAAGACAGACACACAGGAATAAAAGTGAAAAAGGATGAAAAAGAAAGTTATTGATTCATTGGCTCATTTTAAGGGCTCGGTGTCAGGGAATAAGAATAAGAGTTCGTCCTCATACTCTGCAAATTCAAGCAGGAGTAGGTCAGTGTCACCTAACAGAGAAGAAATTCCCTCATCTACGTTGCTGTCCCCCTCGTCTTCATCTGGCGTGTGTTCTCGTACTTTGTAATCTGGTGGTATGAGGTGCTGATTCATCTTGATCATTGTTAACCTCTCCACATTTTTGGGCGAGAGGCGGCTCCGTTTGGAAGTTACAATGCCACCAGCAGCACTGAAAACACGTTCAGAAGACACGCTTGCGAGTGGGAAAGACAAGTAGTTTATAGCCAGGTTGGAGAGCTGTGCCCACAATTCTTTTTTCCCATGCCAATACGCCAATGGGTCAGCATTAACATAGACCTCTGTTGAGTCATTCAGATAGTCTTGCACCATCGACTGAAGGCAGTGCTTAGTTTGTAAAATTTAAAGTGCAGGTGCTCAAATCTTTGTCGGAGGCCACACCTTTTCGTTGGCTCCACCCACTTCCTCCATTGGCGCCACCCACATCCTCAACTGGCACTGCGAAAAGTCAAATGAATTTCAGCAAGGACATTTTCATCAGGACTGCAAATACACACAAAGGTTAAATGACGCAAGAGATGAATGTGCTGTTTGTCATATGAAAGCTGGGTAACTACTAGGGGCCCTAAACCACCAAACACTTAAAACCGTCAGCGCTGTACAAATAAAGTAGAAAACCAAAATGCTGCAGTACAAAGACCAGAAATCTAAAACAGACCTTAACGTATAATGCCACAGCAGGGCCAGCCCAAAACCTTAACCTCATCATCCAGCGAATAAGCAATGCGGAAAAAAATCAGCGCACCGCCCCAGCCCAACCTACCCTCCCCCCACCCCCAAAACCGAACTAACGGCTGCCACAGCCACAGCCACACAAGATTCATTCATCATGTTCATTCATGTTCATGAGGTGTGACCACAACACACTTCGTGCTGGGAGTAGTGGATGACTGGATTGGAAATTGGGAAGGGGACAGCAGTGACGGGGACAGAGACCAGACATTTGAGTTTGAGTGGGAGTGGGACCTGGACGTGTCACGTGGCCATGGGACTCTGTGCACTGCCGGCTGCTGCGCAGCTTTATTAACTGTGTGATTGCTGTATTATTTATTAGGCCTGCCTAGAGATTCATCATTCATGAATCTCTGCCTCCTTTTGGCTCAGCCAGGGCCCAGGGAAGGCAGGGTCACTAGCACATTTCATGGGCGACAGAAGACGTGCAGCAGTGTTTGTAAGGTATAATGTAGCGAGGGTGGGGGGGGGCCTGGCAGAGCCACCTGCCAAGGCACACACTACAGTGGGGTACACCAACCCCGGCGATGAAGAAGCGAAGCAAGGAGGGGCCGCCAGTGTGCCAGACCTGTTGCTGAAACCCCACCAAGCCGAGCCAGGAGGAGTCTATATGGCCTGCACAAGTAAGGGGAGTCAGAGGGTACCCGCCCAGAGGCCTAAGAGCCAAGCAAATGGCCGGGTTTCCGTGTTTAAAAAACATATTTTCCTGTAACTATGTTGTTATTGTCGTTCCCTAGAGCTGCAACAAGCAGTGAAGGGCGGCTCCACAACAGCAAGTTATCCCCCTGGCCGCCGGAGAAGCACTCTCAGCACCATCAGCAGATCTAGGGAAGGCCCGACCACCCCAGGGCTGAAACAGCCGCCGTCAGTCATCGCTCCGGCCAGGCAAGACAAGGGCCACAGTTGCATCCACCGTGCCCTGAGCCAGCCAAGATAGGCCCACAAATGCAGCAGACACTGCTGCTCAGGGAGCAGAAGGAACACGGCCATAGCGCAGCACATCCGAGGAGACCACCAACCAGGGCAGACGCAAGTTCTTACATGCAGGCTGCCCACCACTGGGCCAACGAGCACCTGTGGGCCTACAACCACCACAGTCACCTCCGGTACCTCTGCCCCACCCCCAACCAAAGATGGCAGTCCAGGCAAGCCCGTAGGGGGTCACATGACTCACAGCAGGCCCCACTCCTCACTCGGGCTTAGTTGCGGCCCCCTGTAGTGGTGCGCCTCCGAAGCTGTACCAGGCTGTGCGGCTTGAGGGCACAGATCAGGCTGATGCTGAGGCTCAGAGGCACGCCCGCCCAGGCTGCAGTAACACACTTCTCGAACTGGCTGGGAGTGGGATGGCAGTGCACCATGGTTGGGAGTGGGACGAGAGATGGCCGGGCGCTGGGGACAGTGACGGGGACCAGTTGAGTGGGAGTCGGGACGTGGGTGGGTGCCGTGGGACTCGGACACTCTCTGCACTGCCGGCTGCGCAGCTTTATTTAGTTATTAACTGTCTAGATTGGAGAAATTCAGGTTTAGGGCTTGCCTCTTGCTTAGGCCTGCCAGGAGGCCCCGTCTCACCTGGTGCAGCTGTTGCCAGACCCTGGCTAACTCAAGGCGCTTACAACGTCGTCCGCCCGGCGGTACTACTATTGAGTGTCGTGAAGTGAACGGCGGTTGACCATGATGACTGGGTGCGGGCGCGGCAGTGGTGGAGTGGGTATGCTGGGGCGTGGCACTCACTAATGCGAATGCGTGCGCAATGAAAACTGCCACAACAATCTAAAGAAATCTGCGCAGTGCGGAGTGCACACGCTGCCACCCACAGCCCCAACCCCCGAGAATTAAATCCAGCCCTCCCTGCCCAACAGGGTACTGCCCACTACACTGTGACTGATCAATACACATTCGAGCCGCGAGAAGTTGGCCGCGAGCAGTGCCAGTAAGTGAGATGGAAACAACAGACAATCCATGATCCATTGAGAACTGTAAGATGACGGTTTTAAGCGACTGACACAGTGAAAACTGCAGAGTGCTCAGTGCAAACAGACAGTGTCTCCAGAATCGGACCGGAGGAGAAGTGAGTTTAGTCCCATAGCGATAAGCAACTAAAAAGATAGAAGTAATATAAAACAAATCCGTTACGTGCACGGTCGGTGCACCACAGTGTGTAGACCCGGCCCTGATAATTAGGTGCCGGTGCTTAGCACCGGCAAGCACAGGCACAAATTAAGCACTGACTGAAGGTTCTCCAAGGTTCCTCCAATTTGCTTACTTTTTGCTGGGACCTTTTGAGTACCAAACCCAAGGAAAGTTAGCCAATCCTCTTCTTCACCCAATCTTACTGTTGTGTCTGGTGCAGATGATCCGGTTGCCGGTGTCCTTAACCGCATCGCTGCTGCGGCGATTTTTGCGATGTGCGGCTTTTTTTAAAAAGCCGCGTTACATGACGAGCTCAGCTCGTCATCAGCACATGCCACCCGTGGCTGATGATGAGCTGAGCTCGTCATCAGCAGCGAAAGGGTTAATGGCTGAGAGGTCACTTGTGCCACAGCCACAGGTGCAGAAGTGGATTCTTTTGACTGGGGATGGCCTGCTGTTGCTGATGTACTGCCTTTTCCTTCAATTTGCTGCCGTTCTCTTTCAAACCTCATTGCTGACAAGGCTAGCCAACGTTTTTACTTTGTAACATCTTCATCATCAAAAGCAAAGAATGTAGCGTGGATCCAGAATAGTAGCAGAAATGTAATGCTGTTCTGAGTGAATCATTTAAGACGTTCATCGCCAAGTAGGCGCTCTAATAATGTCTCAGCCAAAACAAAAGCGTCTTTCTTTTCTTCATCTTTTTGAAACATAGAAGACACCGCATACAGTTGGTGCTCCAGCATGCGGAACAATGGGATAGCTTTTCCCAAATTACAGTCCTCCCTGCTGACTGCACGCGTGAAGACCTCAAAAGGACGAAGCATGTCTGTTAGGCTTTTAACTAGCTTCCATTGCGCCGCATCTAGCCTCAGGTCCTTCTGAGCTGTACCCAGTGTTAAGAAATAGTGATCGAGTACCGTATACTGCTCATACAGACGCTCAAGCATGTAGAAGGTTGAGTTCCAACGTGTTGGCACCTCCTGGATGAGTGCTTTCACTGGCATTCGACGTTCATGTAGCAGGCTCCTCAGATGCTTCCGGGCCTTAAAAGAATGGCTGAAATGGTTGCACATTCTTCGGCAGGTGGCCACTAACTCTCACGCTGGACTGTCTTCACTCAAGAATTTTTTAACAACCAGGTTTATACAGTGCGCCAAACACGGCACTCTGAAATATTGACCCAGCTCCATGGCCTTAACTACATTGGCGCCATTATCCGTGGAAACATAACCAATCTGGCGTTTTTTTGGGGACAGCCAGTGAAAGACCTTTGTGTTAAACTCATTCAAAATGTTTTCTGCTGTACAACGTTTCTCCAAGCCAAACATGGCTAGTGTTGCATGTTTCCGAGCAGCTTTAAAAACTTGGTCTGGGTCAACACCTACGTTTAACTTTGCTTTAACCCCTGAAAAAGAGACCCAGTGTGCAGTGATGCACATGTAATCAACACCTGCGCCACTGGTCCACATGTCTGTTGTCAGATGTATAGTGTGAATAGCACTCTTCTGCAAAGCTGCCCCAATCACCTCCAGCACATCTTCATGTAGTACTGGAACCGCACCTCTGGCAAAATAGAACCGGCTAGGAACCTTCCATTTAGGGCAGAGCGCTGCCACTAATTCTATAAAACCAACCCCTTCTACCAAAGAAAAAGGGAGAAGGTCCAGAGCTAGCATTTTAACCAGCTTAGTGTTATACAGACGCGTCAGTGGGTGGTTGCGATCATATGGCGCGTCTGAAAACAACATGGTTCTAATGTTGCCCTGGACCAAGCATTTACGGGATGATGATGATGATGACTTCTTCGACCCAGTTACGCTCGCTGATTAACTTTTTCGCAGTGGTGTCTCACTCTCTCCCACACTCTTAGTGTGGCTCACATGGGGTGTGCTGCTGACAGGGGTACTGGGTGTAAGTGAAGTGTTTGACACGTCTTCTTCCTCCTCGTCATCATCAGATGAAACATCAACGTTTTCTTGACTTGCAATTCGGGCTTCCTGATCTCCTTTAGGTGCGCAAACCATTGGACAGCGTGCTGTCTCTTAAGATGACCTCTCTGGACTCCGGTACCATAGTTGGTACCAAACTTACCACGACTAACTGCAAGCTTACAAATGCTACAAATGGCGAAGTTTTCTTTTTTTGGGCAAACACTAAAGAAGTCCCAAACTGCGGACTTGAAATGTCTGTGGGGGTCGAAGGAGGCAGCGGTCATGCTTCTAATGCCAGATGCAGTGGAGGATGTGGATTGCCGAACTTTACTACGTTGTACACTTTCACCATCACTAATTGAGGTCGAGGTGGATGGAGGTCCCTTCTGGCGAAGAAGAAATATGGAAGTGGTAGGTGTTGGTGTACTAGTTAACTCCAATGATTGTGGTATTTCCATTGCCTCCTCGTCGACAACATCATCACGCTCAGCAGCTTCTCGGGATAGGGTCAAAATGTCTGTTTGCTGCATGCCCGCTGGGGCTGCAGTGACCTTTATGATGACTGGGTCGTCGTCGTGAGAATCTTCATCAGCAGCAGTATCCGCCACTTCTTGTTGAGCCTCATCACACTCCATAACTATGAGACTTTGGACGAGCTTCCTTTTACGCTTAACTACCTTTGTCAGATCATGGTGTGCCTCACTCTCAGACGGCAGTGGTGCTGGTTCCCAATTTTGATCCGTATCATCAGAAGGAGGTGTGCTTGAAAAAGATGTAGACACCACCCTTGATCTCTTCCTTGCTAGGGATGTGGAAGGCAATGAATGATCATCAGGAGGAGTGGCTTCCTCAAATGATACCTCGTCTTGATTGTCGATTTCCTGATGTGCCCCTACTTCGGGAGGAACAACTATTGTGGGCACTTGTGACCCTCCATGTACCTCTGCTTGCGCATCTCCTTGCGCTGCCTCTCCTTCCACTTGTACTTGGGCTTGTACTTGCATATGTGGTTGTTGTTGCGGCTGTGGTTGTTCAACACTCGTCAAATGAGTTACAACAACCTGTGTTGATTGAGGGACATTGCTGCTACTTTCTTGCGATGAGCCAACATCACTGGTCGATGGTGATTGAACAACTAGACTAAGTGCCTCTGCAGCACTCAAGGGCTTGGACTTAAGTTGGCGTGGTGGTGGTGGTGGCACTGAACCCAATGGAGCGGGGGTGATGCTCCCAGCTTGGTCCCCAGCAGATCCCGCTGCTGCTGCAGTCGTACTTTTTTTTTTACTCCCAAAAAATGTGGCTGGCGGCACACCAGTCTCCTCAGTAACTTGCTTCTTCTGCTCCTTACTGGCAACTTTCTTGCTAGAGGAGCTACGGGGAACTTTTTTTAGGGCCATCTTCTTCAGAGGTCAGAACAGCAGGCCGCAGTTGCACGAGTTGCAGAGTTGTCTGTGGCCAGACGTGACGTCGCATGACATTATGCTGAACACACACACCGCTGCAGGACTTCTTCCTGGCACTGGTGGTTCTCTTGAGTCTTGTGCACCTAAAAGCAATGAAAGACAGAGGAACATCAGTTCAGTTATACACCCCAAAAAATCAAAAAACACAGAAAAATCAGCACAATCCCATGCCATCCATGCCTTCCATGGTGTTTGAATTCAAGACACCCCACAGAAAGACTAGGCCCATGCACCACTCACTACCCCTGGTCAAAAGGCCACAACAACAAACCAAAAAATCGAAAAACACAGAAAGATCAGCACAATCCCATGCCATCCATGCCCTCCATGATGCTTAAATTCAAGACACCCCACAGAAAGACTAGGGCCATGCACCACTCACTACCCCTGGGCATAATGGTTGAAACCTAGGCAAAATGGTTGCAGACCTAAGAACACTTCCTGCTTTCAAAATGGCCCCCTGCCTCCCAGCACATGGCCTGCCTACACCAGCACTCAAAATGGCCCCCACCCACATGGCCCGTCCCCATGAACACCCCAAAAAATTTAAAAACACAGAAAAATCAGCACAATCCCATGCCATCCATGCCCTCCATGATGTTTAAATTCAAGACACCCCACAGAAAGACTAGGCCCATGCACCACTCACTGCCCCTGGTCAAAAGGCCACAACAAGAGCCCAAAAAAACGAAAAACACTTAAAAATCAGCACAATCCCATGCTATCCATGATGTTTAAATTCAAGACACCAGAGAGTGGGGCAAGGTCATCTAGCCGCTCAGTCAGCCATCTCTGTAACGTATCAAGGTCACTCTCCAGATTACCCGATAAAATGCAGGGGTGTTCCTGACAGGCTTGGGCCAGACTTTCAGGAGTGACCTGGTATGGCCTACTCGGGTGCCTGAGATGGTTAGAGTTTATACAGGATGATTTGCTTCTGCCCTGAATTAGAAAACAGATCAAAAAATGGTCAGACCAGAGAACAGGGATTGGACAAGTCATGACAAGGGGGACGGTGGAAAACACTTGATCCAAAGTGTGGTCCTTATCATGAGTCACACCCGACAAATAGGGAGTTAGACCTAAGGGGGCGGTGATGTCATTGATTTTAATTGCATCACCATCCAACTCAGCGTCCATGTGAATGTTAAAATCCCCTAGCACTATGCAGTGTTCAACCTTCAAGCAAAGTGTGGTAATTACTGATTGTAACTCATCAAAGAAGGGACCCCGCAGGCCGGGAGGTCTATAAATCAGGAGCCCAGAAAACGATTGATGGGGGGCCAAAGTGATGGAAAAGACAAGGGATTCGCAGCCAGAGATGGACATAGATGGCACGACCACACAAGTGGCAGATCTTTGGACTACAAGTGCAACCCCTCCACCAATATCAGGGTTGGAAGACTCACTAAGTCAGGTTTCGGTAAGCATTAGACATAATGGTTTTTCGGTTGTCAACAACTCAAAGATGTCCGAAGCATGTCTGCACAGAGAGCGGGTGTTAAGTAATAGGCACTTGAAATTGTCAACAGGGAGGGGACGAGGCCCCTCAGATGCCCGGTAGATATTAGGGTGCCACCCACAGCCGGGACAACAGCATTTACCTTTGTAACGCCCTGGAAAGACAGGCCGATAGGTGTCGATATTAGTCCTGAGAGACAGTAGATCAGCTGCGGTATAAGTAAGCTTGGAGCCAATGCCACCTGCCGCGCCGTCCGCTGCCGAGACGCGGACGGGCGCAGACGGGCAGGACTCTGGCACGACTCCGGCGCAGGTCCGGCGCGTCCGCTGTGCTGAGTCATCTCTATCCGTTTTTAAAGCGCTGCTAGAGCGCGTCACCAGCCCGACCCACACCCAATATGGCGGCCAAAAACCGAAGGACACAGCCCTCGGCGTCAATACTCAGCCGAGAGCTGGTGGAAGGCGAAGGGAGGGGGGGGAATGAGAACAGAGCGCCAGAGAGCGCTTAGGAAGTCCCACACACTTATTAAAATCAAGTCTGTAGAACAAACTATCAGAAGTCTTAAAAGGTGCAAAATAGCAAAGTAAAGAGGGAGACCTCCCGGCTTCCGCCTCAGGAGGGAAAAGCAGCTTAGTCAGAGAATGAACACCCCAAAAATTTGAAAAACACAGAAAAATTAGCACAATCCCATGCCATCCATGCCCTCCATGATGTTTAAATTCAAGACAACCCACAGAAAGACTAGGGCCATGCACCACTCACTACCCCAGGGCATAATGGTTGAAACCTAGGCAAAATTGTTGCAGACCTAAGAACACTGCCTGCATTCAAAATGGCCCCCTGCCTCCCAGCACATGGCCTGCCTGTACCAGCACTCAAAATGGACCCCACCCACATGGCCTGTCCCCATGAACACCCCAAAAAATCGAAAAACACAGAAAAATCAGCACAATCCCATGCCATCCATGCCCTCCATGATTTTTAAATTCAAGACACCCCACAGAAAGACTAGGCCCATGCACCACTCACTACCCCTGGTCAAAAGGCCACAACAACAGCCCAAAAAAATAAAAAACACAGAAAAATCAGCACAATCCCATGCCATTCATGCCCTCCATGATGTTTAAATTCAAGACACCCCACAGAAAGACTAGGGCCATGCACCACTCACTACCCCTGGGCATAATGGTTGAAACCTAGGCAAAATGGTTGCAGACCTAAAAACACTGCCTGCATTCAAAATGGCCCCCTGCCTCCCAGCACATGACCTGCCTGTACCAGCACTCAAAATGGCCCCCACCCACATGGCCTGTCCCCATGAACACCCCAAGAAATCGAAAAACACAGAAAAATCAGCACAATCCCATGCCATTGATGCCCTCCATGATGTTTAAATTCAAGACACCCCACAGAAAGACTAGGCCCATGCACCACTCACTACCCCTGGTCAAAAGGCCACAACAACAGCCCAAAAGAACGAAAAACACAGAAAAATCAGCACAATCCCATGCCATCCATGCCCTCCATGATGTTTAAATTCAAGACACCCCACAGAAAGACTAGGCCCATGCACCACTCACTACCCCTGGTCGAAGGCCACAACAACAGCCCAAAAAAACAGAAAACACAGAAAAATTAGCACAATCCCATGCCATCCATACCCTCCATCATGTTTAAATTCAAGACACCCCACAGAAACTCTAGGCCCATGCACCACTCACTACCCGTGGTCAAAAGGCCACAACAACAGCCCAAAAATCGAAAATTCCAAAATTGTATTTGCAGCAACTGTAATGCCCCAAACAAACTTACTTGTGAAATTTCTTATCCAAAAGTGATCCAAAGAAAGTCAAAAAGGCCTCAAATCCAAATATCCAGCAGCATCCACAACAATTATCCTTCCAGGTCAAGAATCCGAATGAAAGTGACCAGCACATGAAGAAAGCACTGGGAGGAGCCTGCAGGACAGGAACAGGAAGTTGGAGACTGTGGGGCACTTCCTTTCTCCCACCCCCCCCCAAAAAAATGGACTCCTTGCAAAAAATAGTGCCTGCAAATGTCAACCTGAGGAGTTATTCTGATAAAAATCATCATTTTCAGAAGGTTTATGCTGCTTGCTGGTGGTTTTCTTGTGCAGAATTTCAAATTTTGTAATTTCGCGCGTGCAAGATTGTTGCTGCTCGCCGCATCTATGTGTTCGCAATTGCGAACTCTCGCGATGCGTGCTGTGCAAGGTGGCAAGCCACGATTACGTAATCGCGGTCGCCAAACTCCCGCGGGATCCCGCAGCAAGATCCAAAATGGCGCAGCACTCGCAAAATATCGAGAAAAACAACTCGGCAAACGCTGAATGACGGTAAGTGAACGCACGCCGCAAAATTGTATCACCAAGAAAAAAAAATCCGCTGCGTGCGAATTTGCGGATTTTCGGTAAATTTGCGAGCGTTCGCGGATTGCGAATTTACCAAAAATCTGCAAAATCCGCGAGCGGAACGGATTTTCCGCCCATGCTTAGCTATGATTCACTCTTTTTGGCAACTTTTGAGAACAAGCTAATTGATCTTTTCATAATTGTATCTTTTAAAACCTTGTACAAATCCAAATCTGAATAAGGACAAGGTTCTCGTGACTAAAGGTGTGTCAATTGGCTGCACCTCAGGTTCAAAAGTAGCTAATTTGAATAAAAATATTCCACTCTTTTAGCTTCTGTTGGTAGAAATAAGATTCCAGCATCTGATCAACAATTTTTGTTTGAAAATCTAGCAGTTCCTTTTGAAGTACTAGGGAAAAATGACACCATACTAAAGTTTATAATATTGACCTGCAATAATTGTGCATCAAGTAGGCTGCTTATCACACTTATAGTCATGGTAAGTATATTATTGATAGTGTTACCTCCACATCTACTTATCTATACTTACCTCGTGATGTAGAGGATGCAATATTATTGTCATGTGACACAACACATGCAATATAATTAGGGCTCCCGTTTTTTTGGTATTTATTTTTTTAACATTTCCATCTGTATTTATCAATATTTACTTTTTGCTAATTTTATCTGTATTTATCCATATTTATTTTGGATTTTATGGAAAAATGAAGTTTAACTTGATATATTTCCACATTTATTTAACTGGTATATATGATCTCATGCTTGAATACCTACCAGGTTTCAATGCTGTAAACACCCACAGAAGATAGATCAATGTGCTTATAAGAAAATATGCTAATTTCAGTATAAACCTTGTGCATATCTATTACTATTAAAACATCTTTACTAAAATGTCTTTCTTTTTTAGCCCCTTTAGCTATCAATCCACACAGCTATTGGCCTGGTAGTCATGGCAGACAATAATTAGAATTACTCAAAAAGCAACCCAATTTCCATTTTTATCCACATTTAAAAATAAATAGAGACAAGAAAATAAATATTTTCTGACTGCATTTATCTGTAAAAATCAGTAAAAAAAGGAAAACAGGAAGCCTTAAATATAACCAGCTTATAGATGCTCTTAGTATTAAAGTATTTCAGCTGTGCCAATGAAGAAACTTCAATGTGGTAAGCCTACATTTGGGCATGAACAAATCATTCAATTTCTTTAGCTTTGTCAGACAGATGACCTCTCCAACAAGCATTTTTTTGTTCATGACGGACTTTAAGGTATTGAAATCTAGCAGGCGGATATCCTTTTCCCTACAATGTACATTGTAGAAGAGAAATAACTAGTAGGGGAATTTCATCAAGGAAACGTCAAACTATCCCTTCAGAAACATTCCAGCCTGCAAAACACATTGAGGTATAACCCCCTTAAAGCCATTGAAAGCCAGCAAAATGTGCCTCAGTAAGTACTTATTGCCTTCACTTGCATCATTTAGGTGAATTGCTTTTATATGATAGAATATATATATATATATATATACATTTTGTTTTTCATCGAAAAGTGTAATAAGGGGGGTCCCCTATGGGGAACTTGTAAGGTTACAACGGAACTGTTCAACTGAAAATGAATTTGAGAGAATGAAAAATGAAGCCTTTATGAGGTTTAGGTATTTTAAGAACAAGGGTACCCCATAAAGCAAACCTGGGGTAAGTGTATACTTTTCAAAGGAACAGTGGTTCAAAAGTGGCCTAATTTGGTCCTGGAAGAAGTGAAGCAAGATACTTAATTAACGCTAGGGAGCTTGAAAGGTAGGTTCTTATAAAATCTTTTATTTACTTTCTTTTTTTCAGTTATTATAGTACTTTTCAGGTGCTCAAGTGAGTGACAAGGTGCAGAACGTGACATAAGTGAACAAAGTGAAAAACGAAAATGTCACACAACAACAAGGCTTAAAACCACAGAAATATATACAATGAAGTGGGTATATTTCCTTGAGTAGGTCGACGACGTTTCGATCTATGTTAGTTTAGATCATCATCAGGACTGATGAGCCTCCTGAAACTCAGTCAAGTCAAGTCAAGTCAGAGCATTTATATAGCGCACTACATACCCAGAGGGTTTCAAGGCGCTTAGGAAGGGGAGGTGGATTATTTGTCAAATATCCACGTTTTAAGCTGCTTTCTGAACGCTAGGTGATTCTGGGTGAAGCGAAGGTGAGCGGGGAGTGAGTTCCATGTTTTGGCAGCCAGGTATGAGAAGGATCTGCCTCCCATGGTGGTCTTGTTGATGCGAGGTACAGTGGCGAAGGCTTGGCTGGAAGAGCGGAGATGGCGGGAGGGGGTGTAGAAGGACAGTCGAGAGTTGAGGCAATCTGGTCCGATGTCGTAGAGTGATTTGTGTGCGTGGGTAAGCAGTCGGAAAGTGATCCTCTTATTGACGGGTAGCCAGTGGAGGTCTTTAAGGTGATCGGAGATGTGTTCGTTGCGTGGGATGTCTAATATGAGCCTGGCTGAGGCGTTTTGGATTCGTTGAAGTTTCTTCTGGAGTTTCGCGGTGGTACCTGCGTAGAGGGTGTTTCCGTAGTCCAGTCGGCTCGTGACTAGAGCGTGGGTGACTGTTTTCCTTGTTTCGGGGGGGATCCAGCGAAATGTTTTTCTGAGCATGCGAAGAATGTTAAAGCAGGAAGAGGATACGGCGTTGACTTGTCTGTTCATTGAGAGTGAAGAGTCCAGGATGACGCCAAGGTTCCGTGCGTGGTCTGTCGGGATGGGTGCATTTCCGAGGGCTTCCGGCCACCAGGAGTCGTCCCATGCAGAGGGGGATTTACCTAAGATGAGGACTTCTGTTTTGTCTGAGTTCAGTTTCAGACGGCTTTGTTTCATCCATTCGGCGACTTCTTTCATTCCTTCGTGTAGGTTAGTTTTAGCGGTGCTGGGGTCCTTGGTGAGAGATAGGATCAGTTGAGTGTCATCTGCGTAAGAGATGATGTTGAGGTTGTGTTGGCGGGCGATGGCCGCGAGGGGGCTCATGTATACGTTGAAGAGGGTGGGACTGAGTGAGGATCCTTGTGGTACGCCGCAGATGATTTCGGAGGCCTCGGACTTGAATGGTGGGAGGCGGACTCTCTGGGTTCTTCCGGTGAGGAACGAGGTGATCCATTCCAGTGCCTTACCTTGGATTCCGATGTTTCTGAGGCGTTGTAAAAGGGTGCTGTGGCAGACTGTGTCGAAGGCTGCAGAGAGGTCGAGGAGGATGAGGGCGACTGTGTCTCCATTGTCCAGTAGAGTTCGAATGTCGTCTGTAGCTGCGATGAGGGCGGTCTCAGTGCTGTGTTTGGCTCGGAAGCCAGATTGTGAGGGGTCGAGAGATTTGTTGTCTTCGAGGAAGGCGGCGAGCTGGTTGTTGACAGCTTTCTCGATGACTTTGGCCGGGAATGGAAGAAGCGAGATGGGGCGGTAGTTTTTGTGTTCGGTGGGGTCTGCTGTTGGTTTTTTCAGAAGGGCGGTGAGTTCAGCGTGTTTCCAATCTTCTGGGAAGGTAGCGGAATTGAAGGAGCAGTTGATGACGTCTCGGAGGTGCGGAGCTATGACGGAGTCTGCTTTGTTGAAGATGTGGTGGGGGCAAGGGTCTGTGGGGGATCCTGAGTGGATGGAGTTCATCAGGCGGATGGTGTCCTCAGTGGAGATTGGGTTCCAGGCGTTAAGGGTGTTAACGGGGGGAATATGGTCAGTTGATGGTGGGGTGGGTTGGCTTCCGGGTTGGTTGTCGAAGCTGTTGTGGATGTCTGCAATCTTGTTGTGGAAGAATGAGGCTAGGGAGTCGCAGAGGGCTTGAGAGGGGGTGATGTCGTTGGAGTTGGCCGAGGGGTTGGAAAATTCCTTGACGATGTTGAAAAGTTCCTTGCTGTTGTGGGCGTTGTTGTCAAGTCGATCTTTGAATGCTGTTTTCTTGGCTTTTCGGATCAGTTGGTGGTGAGTGCGGATGGCGCTTTTGAAGGCGTCCTTGTTGCTGGAGGATGGGTCTTTTTTCCAGGCCTTTTCAAGGGAGCGGCACAGTTTCTTGGATTTCTTGAGGTCGTCGTTGAACCAAGAGGCCTTCTTGATGCCAAGTTTGTGTTGACGTTTTTTCAGTGGTGCTAAGGTGTCGGCGGAGTTGGATAGCCAAAGGGTGAGGTTGGAGGCGGCTTCGTTGGCATTAGAAGAGAGGGCTGGGGAGGTTTGAAGGAGTGATGTGGAGATCTGCTCTGTGGTGATTTTGTTCCAGTTTCTTTGTAGAGTTGGTTGGAGGTGGATGATGGGTTTCGGCTTGTTGTAGGTGAAGTGAACGCAGCTGTGGTCGGTCCAGAGGAGATCTGTGGTGTGGCTGAAGGAGACATGGTTGCTGGAGGTGAAGATGGGGTCGAGAGTGTGACCTGCGATGTGTGTGGGGGAAGAGACCAGTTGTTTAAGTTCGAGGTTGGCGAGGTTGTCTAAGAGGGTGGCGGTGTTGCGGTCGATGTTCTTTTCAAGGTGGAAGTTGAGGTCTCCCAGAAGGATGTAGTCTTTGGAGGGGAGTGCGTGTGGGGTGATGAAGTCCGTGATGTCTTCACTGAATTTTGCGCGTGGTCCTGGTGGTCTGTAGAGGAGGGTGCCTCTGAGTGTGGTCGTGGGGTCGATGTGGATCTGGAAGTGAAGGTGTTCGGAGTTATCGAGGTTGGCGTCGGAGCTGGTAGAGATGCGGATGGATTTCTTATGGACGATAGCGATTCCTCCTCCTGTATGGTCGGTGCGGTCCTTGCGAGTGATCTTATATTCTTCAGGGATAGCGATGGCGATGTCAGGGGCGGAGGAAGCGTTCATCCGACAAGAATAATTTCGAAAACAGTTCACTGGTATTACATTAGCTTGCCAGGAATAAGTATTTTGTTGTAGTAATTAATAGTAGTTTCTCAAAGGGTCCGGATAGTACTTCATTAAAAACAGTTTCGAAAAAGTTCTATTTATGCTGTGAGCTGCTACACAGCGAAGCACTCGGGCTCCCCTGGAATGCCGTGGTGTTGCCGCGATTAACTCCAGGCGTAGACTACTAACAAATCCCTGTAACGACGGAAGCGCTACTCGGACCCTTTAGAAACGCCATGGCGGAAAGTAAAAATCTGAGTTCCGGTAGGACCCTCACACTGACTGATAATAACTGAGCGCTATTTGGATAACTTTTCTCCGTGTGGTTAAACAACACCCACAGCATAAATAGAACTTTTTCGAAACTGTTTTTAATGTGGTTTTAAGCCTTGTTGTTGTGTGAAATTTTCGTTTTTCACTTTGTTCACTTATGTCACGCTCTGCACCTTGTCACTCACTTGAGCAGCTGAAAAGTACTATAATAACTGAAAAAAAGAAAGTAAATAAAAGATTTTATAAGAACCTACCTTTCAAGCTCCCTAGCGTTAATTAAATATCTCGCTTCACTTCTTCCAGGACCTAATTAAGCCACTTTTGAACCACTGTTCCTTTGAAAAGTTTATGAGGTTTAGAGCCTGGGGGTATACAGAAGGGACCTTAAAAGGGGCAGAGGAGAAAGCAGGCAAGATAGAGAGAGGCAATCTGTTGTTGGTAAAACCCGAATTGCAGAAACAAACTCAGGACGAGCAAAGGACACTCAGGATGATAACAGAATACACAACTCGATCACCTGAGGTCTTTCAAATCTTTCAAAGGATTCGGAAGATTTTGAAAGCAGACAATGTAGTGGGCCCCACTATATCAGAAAAATCCCTCATGACATACAGGAAGGGATCGTCCTTAAAGTACTGTTTGGAAAGAAGTCACTTCTTAAAAATTCCAAGAAAGAAAGACATAATCACAGGCTTCTATCCATGTAAAAATTGCAAAGCTTGTAAGAAAAGTGAAAACGTAAAGAAATTTGAAATTCCAGGGAGGTTAACAAAAAGGAAAATAAACAAATTCATGAACTGTAATACAGACTTTACAGTCTATTGCTTAACCTGTCCTTGCCAATTAAAGTACGTTGGAAGCACCATTCATCCAGCAAAAAAACGAGTCCTTGAGCACATGCATGCCATAAAAAAACAGGATAACACTTATCCCGCGGCACGTCATTTTCAAGAGAAGCGCAAGTCTGATCAAAGCCTTTTGAAATTTTTCTGTATAGACCAGGTCCCGATAGGTGAGAGGGATGGGGACAGAACGAGAAAGTTAAGGCAGTTGGAGTCTAGGTACATTGTGGAACTGCAAACCAAAACCCCGGGGGTCTGAATAATGAGGAGGAATTGTGGATTCACACTCCATAAGTGAAGATCAATTTTAAGTCACGCAGGAAGGCACACGTAGAAGCAGAATAAGGGTGGGTATGGTGTGACAGATTAGTAGAACAAGGAAAGAAGGATAAGTCCCAATAAGGTGGCTTATCCAGGGCGTATATGTGTAGTGGAGAATACAGTGAAACTGCAGAATGTTTCTGTAATTAAAGTATGGTATGATTTATTTATTATGCTTTCTGGACGATTGGGAAGGAAAGGCACAGAAATTAATTTAGAAGATCACATGTCGAAGCAAATTTGTGTGGGTTTGCCCATTCAAGGCGTGATTGACTTAACCCTAAGCATGGGCGAATTTTGCGAATTCGCGATCCGCGAATTTGCGGATTTGCGAATTCGCAATCCGCAAAATTCGCGAATTTGCGGATTTTCGTTTTTTTGCGTGTTCGCGGGGTTTTTTGCGAGTTCGCGGGGTTTTTTGCGTGTTCGCGGGGGTTTTTGCGTCTTCGCGAGCCGCTTGCATAGCGAAGTTACCCATGCAGTCGTTTATGAGAGAGGGAGAGTGAGATAGATAGATAGAAAGAGAGAGAAAGAGAGGTAAAGAGAGAGGGAGAGAGAGAACAAGAGAAAGAAAGAGAGGCCGGATCTCTGAAGGGCCAGATTCCTGAGTTGCCCCTACAGAACATACAGCTTTTTATTTTTAGCAAAATGCATATGAAAATTGTGCTGTAAAGGTCTCTTTTAGTTTAACCCCTCCTGACAACTCAAAATGGGTGTATTTGCCATCCTCTCCCTTCTTCCTGTTTTTTATATCTGTAAGTGCTTCCTGATGAGGTTTAATTCCTTGGACAGGTGCCTCGTTGCCTACTTGTAACTATTCTCTGACCCTGCTTCAAGGGTCAGAGCAGAGTCAGAGAATAGTTGCAAGTAGGCAACAAGGCGCCAGGAAGCAATTAGCAGCAGGTGTCCAAGTTGAAGTTAATTTGTTTGTAACCCTTTTGTAAAAGGTTACAAAGAAATTAGGTTCAACTTTTGCACCTGCTGCTGTAACCCTTGCTTGGCTGATAATTCGCCCCCGCTGATTCGCGGATTTTACCGCGATTTCGCAAGATTCGCGGATCGCGAAATCGCAGAAAATCCGGATTTTACGCCCACCCTTACTTAACCCAGTAATGCTTTGTTATGGATTTGAAAAAAGGAGAGTTAAACTGTGCTTTTTCATAAGTCATGAATTTAGGACTGTAACCCGATTGACATGCATGCTTGAATGTATTAATCAGACCCTCCAGGATATCGCAATTTCGCGATTTTGCGATTTGCCGCGAAATCGGCACTTTTGTAAAAATGCCGCGATTTTTGCAATAGTGCCCGCGAAATCGGCACTTTTGTAGAAATCGCAGCATTTTGACAAAAGCCACTATATCCTGGGGGGTCTGGGGCCACTTACGTTGTTTATTGGGGCGGGCGGGAAGGACACAGAAGCACACAGAAGCACTAAAGAATCACTTTCCAGGCTTAATGGGGCATTAGCAGCTCACTGCGACGGGCTTTGAAGTGCCCCTCCCGCCTCTGGCTCCCCGCTGGAGACCCTGCAGGTGACTGGGGCGAGGCGTGAAAACGGACCTCCTGCCAGCTGGACTACCAAGTAGGCTAAACCCTCCTATTTAGCTAGAGACTCGGTCTCCTAACTGCAGCCTTATCGGCAGAATAGTACAACCCCCTTGCACATCTAACATTAGCAGCAGAATCATCGGCTTGCTCAGCACATTGATGAGAGAGGGGTGCGTTCTGTGCCCCCTCCACTGTGCCCCCTTTCCGGAGGCCTGGGACCTTTACCTAGGCCCCGAGTACCGTGCTGGCCCTGCGGAGACCTGGGAAGGGGGCGAGGAGGGAGGATCCTAGCCAGGGCCGGACTGGCCGTTGCGCCGCACGGGTGTTTGACTTACTATGTCACTGGGTATTGGCATCTAATGAATTTTAGTTTCCTTTTTACATTTTTATTTAACAAATGGCAATTCCTTCGTTGTTTTCAAACAATTGTTGCTGAGTGTAGAAAAACTCTCAGGAAGCCAGTGATTTAAATAGAAACCATAAATCATTTGCACGTATTTAACTGGAATACACAGCCGGATACATCGCAGATAGCACAGTGGGTTACTCCAAGCGTCTGTTGGTGAACATATGGATAACCTGCAGGTAATTTGACTAAAGCTCAGCAGATCGACCACGCCTGTAACCCTTGAGAATTTTATAAAATAAGTACCAATGATTTATGGAAATTTCTATAATTAAACGAGCTTTGAAAAGGCAAAAATGTGCAGTACAGTGTGAAAAGCAATTAACAAGTTGGGGTGTAATTGAATCGAAAGAGGAACGTTTGGTAGAATGAGGAACACTTTTACTTTCTACAAAAATATCAAACATATAGTCTTTAGAAAGGCTTATTTAACTCATTCATATTTGCTAAAATAGTACACTGATCATGCATCAACGTGACTCTCTCTCTGGGATTCTCACTGGGATTTCCATTTCTGTTCAGGTTCCTACGACGTGCATTGTTTCGAAAGCTGTGACAATTACATTAATCATATTAAAAATGGTCTGTTTATGCACAGTGCTCTGACGCAACTTCTGACTGTACCAGTCACTGTACCCTGGCCCCCTTGAAAGGTGTGGGCCCTGGGCAATTGCCCACTATGCCCACTTTGACCGTGCCGTAAAACGTCTGATGGATCCCCTACAGAATAAGCAGCAGTGGCGTAACACAGGCCATCACAGCCCCCGCAGAGCGGTGGGGGCCCTGAGTTGCAAGGGGCACCATCAGCAGAGTATTCTGCCCAGAGAGCTGAATAAGTCTGGAGCGGGGGCCACGTACCTTGTAGGGCGGACCCCTCAGGTTTCGTTGCACCACTGATAAGCAGAGCAATTTAAATGATTACCAGAGAAGTGAATGAGGATCAAGAAAGTCACAGTACATTTTTACCCTTGAGTGTGCCATACCACTGCAAGTAGGAGTTCAGGAGGTTTTAACAAAAAGTAACCCCTAAACCAGAGCTTTACCACTACATTGTGGACATTCATTTCGTGTAACTGTCAAGCTGTAGGAAAAGGGAATTACTTAAACCCACAATCAAGAGTGTTCATATGGAGGAATGCTTACATTAGTATACATACACAGCTTCATGTTGTTAAATAAATAAAAAAACTAAGATATCTGTGTTTGTTGTATGAAAAATGGCCAAATAAAATGCCGCAAAATTGCCGCTAAATTTCCATATTTGTGCCGCTAAATTTCCATTCTTGTGCCGCTAAATTTGCTAATCCATGCCGCTATATCCTGGGGGGTCTGATTAATGTAGAAAAAAGTAACAACTTATCTATGTCAAGATGCATGCCATGAAAGAGAAAAGAATTGGCTCATGTAGCAGGGATACCCTTTCTCAATGTCAATCACTGGCTGAACGAGCCATTTTTCCTTTCTCCATGTTTATATTTTTTTGATTTAAAAGTGTTGACTGTCGTTTGCCACACCAACATTGACAAAGGCGTTTAGCCGAAACGAGTCTGTCAGTTTTGTTGTCGAGTGGAAAATAAAGAGAATTGTAACTAACCACCCATGTGTGCCTCGTAATGTGGCCTGGAAGGAGATCGTTAGTTGGGATTATACATATATATATATATTAGAAATAAGATTCCGACTCCAGTTACACTTCCATGGAAATCATCCAGGCACTCACGAATATCGTTTTCTTAGGCTTCTTTTATTCAGTTACAGCAATGTCATCAACACGTTTCGGGAGTCAACCTCCCTTGATCACGATGTTTTTGCGTTGTCTAGAAACCCTCCGTTAATGCATGGGAAAAGTAGTGGAAACAATGATAGGACTCACAGTAAAGAATACAGTTGTTTGTAAATACGTTGGCCATTTTAGCATTTTCTAATATATCGGAAATGGGTATTTTGCAAGTAAAAACATTTGTTATTCTGCTTAAAAGCAGATATACAAGTAAACAAATGTTAAAATCCCTGGAATAAGAGTAAACATAACTCAATAATGTCACTCATAATAAACAATTCAACATTTAAAGTGCAAGTGCATATTTACGTATTGTAAACGCAAACACAAGGTTTCACGATTTTTAAGGGCCAGTGCCTATTTCAACAGATGGGATCATTTGAAAATCATTCCTTGCGTATACCTCAATATTTCTTAGTATTTGCCATAATGTATTTAACAAATAACAACTGTATCTTGTGTAGATTCACCTCATGGCTCTACTGATCATGTATACCTCACAGATCGGAATGGGACTTATATGGATGGTAATGCTAATCTATCAAATCAACTTTATTTATTAGTCATAAAGTGCAAGTGCTTCCGTAAACTAGTATTCTTTTACTGTAAACATTTATCTAAATATTGCACATAAGAATAATAAAGTGCCAGTGCTAAAGTGCGTTTCAATTTCAATAAAGTGCTAATGCTTGAATATCAACAACAGTACCTCATATATGTAAACATTCCACTCATATTGCACTTCGGCAGATATTTTTCTAAAGTGTCAGTGCATATAACAAAAAACAGCATAACTCATCACAATAAAACCGTCCCTGAGCCAGTTCTATTCCAGAACAACATACTTCCAACCATGCAATCTACAAGGAAGGGAACTCAGAATTGAGACTATTAAAATAGAAAATTTCTGTCAATTAAAATCATTAACAAAAAGTTTCCAAATGCAGTTTCGGTATACTCGAGGTTGAAAAAACAAATGGAAAGGGGCGACCACTCGGTCCCCCCGAACGTATGGCGGAGTGCCTCGATCCCCCCGGGAAGCCATTTTTGGGCGGGAGGCGCGTCTCGGCTGGTATGCCCGAAGCGGCGTAGCCGGGGCGCGTTTTTTCCCGCCCTAGAGTGGGCTGGCCTAGACACCGACGTAGCCAGCCCCGCCCTAGGGGCAGGCAGGGGCGGGTTTACGCCCGCCCTGAAGACGGATAAAAAGAGACGCAAGACCAGAAGACGTCCTCTTGTTCTTGTGCTCCGAAGCTGCACCTCCTCGCTACACGTGAGCTCGGGACAGAACGAAGAGCCAATTTTGAGCGTGTTGATCTTTTTCTTTGTCTTCTAGATACTTCGTCGGAGAGATGCCCAAGAAAGGTGCAAAGAGAATGACGACTGAGCAGATGGTTCGGGCCCTTTTTAAGGATATGTCCGACATAAAGAAGCGGCTGGCGGAGCGAGACGGGGAGGAGGGATCGGGCCAACCACCGGCTGGAGGGAGACCTAAGAGGCCGAGAAGGGTTCCAGCCGGGGGAGATGTCCCGGCTCCCTCTGCCCCGCTCGAGGTGCCGACCCCGCTACCGATAGAGGGGAATCCAATCCCCGTTGTCATCACCCCGACATCCAACGAGGATATGCCCCCCGAGCTGGCAGCACAGCTAGCAGCATGGTTGGGCGACAGTACTGAGGGCGCCACGGCTGCCGAGGCACAGGCGCTGATAAAACAGCTGCGTAAGGAAAAAGAAGCAGCCAAGGTGACCGCACCGGTGGCGGTGATAGAAAAGCCACAAGTGGCAGAAGCAGCATCCGGTTCAGGTAAGCGGCCATTGCCGATCGCAAGGGACGAGACAGCACCCTCTCGTAGAGAAAGATTGGGGCAGCATGTTCCTTTAGCAATAAAAGAAAAGATTTGGGCGGGGGAATACGTGAATATATTCTCCTTGCTTGTCGATCATTATGAGGTAGAGCATGTCAAGAGTCAGAAGGACCTAATGCATCCAAGTGTTTGGCGCGCAAAAATGGCCGCCTTTAAGGTAAATGAGAATATTGGCAACTGGGGCAATGCGTGGGGTATTTTTACATCGATTTTGGGGGAACGTAGGCCCGAGTTGCTTCCTGAGTTTCCCATTTATCAATCACGAATTATGGGTTACTCGACAGCATATCAAGGTAACCATTGGTTCTGTTACGACAATCTGTTCAGGAAAGAAAAGGAGCATAACAAGAGTTTGACTTGGGATTGTTACGATTCTGTGACATGGGATAAAATGAAAGAATCAGGAATGTTAAAAATGCCATTGGTTGGGAGCAATGTTGTTGATTACTCCCGCCAAAATGTGGGGACGCCCTTTCGACCAAGTACGAGCACCGACGATTATTCGAGACCCGCAGGCAATACAGGGAAAAAGGGTTTCTGCTTTAATTTCAACAAAGGGAAATGTACCAGGCCTCCGGGATCGTGTAAATTCAAACATGAATGTAGTACTTGTGGGTCGTCCCATCCTGAGTCATCGTGCAGAGCCAGAACGGGTGAGAATGGGGGTAAGGGAGGCGCCAAACAGGTCTAAGATAGTCCGAGGGGCGCCTTTACCAACCCCGATTGATACCTTGGCAATGATTCCCTGGCTCAGCGAATACCCGGATCGTACTTCTGCTGGGGTGCTGCGGAACGGTTTTACACATGGTTTCCGCATCCCGGTGGGGGACTTTCAGGGTGTAGGGACGTGCAAAAATCAACTTTCCGTTTTACAACATACATCTGTAGGGCAAGAGAAGATTCAGAAAGAGGTTAGCCGGGGACGGGTCGCCGGCCCGTTTAGTGTACCCCCGGTACCGTATTTTGTCTGTTCTCCGTTAGGGGTGGTCCCCAAGAAGGACCCAGGTGAGTTTCGTTTGATCCATAATCTGTCTGCTCCACATGGTCTTTCGGTGAACGATGCAATTGATCCAGAGGTTTGTTCGGTGCGATACGCATCGTTTGATGAGGCAGTAGCCATCTTGAATCGCCTGGGGCCCGGGACGTTGATGGCGAAATCAGATATCGAGTCAGCGTTCCGGTTGCTCCCGGTACACCCAGACGACCAGCGTCTTCTGGGATTCGGGTTTCAGGGGTCATTTTACATGGATAGGTGTATGCCAATGGGATGCTCTATATCATGTGCTTATTTTGAGAAATTCAGTACTTTCCTGCAATGGGTGTTCACTAAGAAAACGGGTTTCCGAAATGTAATGCACTACCTTGACGACTTTCTGTTCCTTGGCCCCGCCGGAAATCCCGAATGTGCCCAGGCCTTAGCTGAATTCTGTGTGTTGATGGGTCATTTTGGCGTGCCATTGGCACCAGGTAAAACTATGGGTCCCACGACTTGCCTCGAGTTTTTGGGGATCGAGTTGGACTCTAGGGAGGGGTGTTTCCATTTACCAGCTAGCAAAGTGTTGAAATTCAGGGCAGCCCTCCAAGTATGTTTAACTGCATCTAAGGTTACACTGCATCAGTTGCAACAATTGGTGGGGAAGTTGAACTTTGCCTTGAGGGTGATCCCAATGGCCCGCCCCTTTTCCCGCTCAATCGCCCAAGCGATGGTTGGCCTAAAGGAGGGTCATCATCGCACGAGGTTATCGGCCGAGGTCCGCCAGGACATACGTATTTGGTTAGCATTTTTGGCGGACTTCAATGGTCGTGTCGTCTGGAACAAGCCAGCCGTATCCTCCGAAGAGCTTGGGCTATGGACAGATTCAGCGGGAAGCATAGGCTTTGGCGCCATCTTCGGCACAAAATGGTCGGCACAAAGGTGGCCCCTATGGTGGCATGAGAAGGGGCTGACGAGTAATATTGCTTTCCTTGAACTATTTCCCATTCTGGTGGCCCTGAGAACCTGGCCTGAAGGGTTCAGAGATCATTCTGTCGTGTTCTGGTCTGACAATATGACCGTTGTAGAATGCATCAATAGTCAGGCAGCCCGTTGTAAACTGATTTTGAGGCTGCTCAAAGAAATTGTCCTACTGTGTATGCAACTGAACGTGATATTCAGAGCAAAACATGTCCCGGGGGTGATGAATCAGGCGGCTGATGCACTGTCTCGTTTTCACATGCAGGCTTTCTCGGGTTTCCTTCCTTCAGCGGACCCAGAGCCGGCACCCTTCCCCGAAGCTCTCTGGTCTCTCGGTGCCCCGAACTTCGTCACCTCGTGGGAGAGAGTCTAGCACCCAGGACAAGGAAGGCATATGAAGGGGCGTTTCAGGCCTATTTAGCCTTTTTGGGGACTGAGAGAGGGGGACTTTGGGGTCAGGAAGAGTGGGTAGTACATTTTTTGATGTCCTTACGTAGGGCTGGGAAGTCGGTGGCTACGGCCCAAAGGCATCGTGCCGCCATTTCCTTTGTTGCCAGGGCCCATAACATCCAGGACCCGACAGCGTCTTTTGCAGTACAAAAGGCGCTGCGTGGGTGGCAACGCCTTGAGGGTCGCAGAGTAGATGTGAGACGACCGATAGGTCTGGATAGGTTGTCCCAGTTGCTGGCCACACTCCCTACCACATGCTCGTCTCCTTTCGAGACGTGTTTGTTCCGGACTGCATTTACGCTGGCATTTCACGGGGCTATGAGGATAAGTGAGCTGGTTGCAAGGAACAAACAGGATGTGGTGGGGGGGTTGTGCCGGGAACACGTTCAGATCAGGGGCGATGCGATGATTGTCTCCTTTCTCAGGTCCAAGGCCGACCAAGATGGGAGGGGGGACTGCACGATCATTCGCAGGACCCCCGGGTCCTCCATGTGTCCGGTACAGTGTTTAGAAGATTACCTAGCACGAAGGGTGGCATCATGGGGGGGGACATTGTTGAGGCATGCAGACGCCACCCCGCTGACGAGGTTTCAGTTTCAGCGGGTGCTTGCAATGGCCATTGCCGCAGCGGGCTTGGACCCGGGCGAATTCGGGACCCATTCCTTTCGAATAGGGGCTGCCACTGAAGCTACAGCCAGGGGTCTTAATGTAGAACAAGTGAAACGAGTGGGGCGTTGGTCCTCCAATTGTTATAAGAGATATGTGCGATTGCACATGTTGTGAAGCTGTAATCATGTACTCACGCTTCTTGTCTTTTGTTTGTTTTCAGTTGCGCAAGCCTACGCGGCAGGGCGGACTATGCAGTCGACCCAACACCAGGCCAGCGGTCAGACATCACCGGCTGTGAGAAAGGAGGTGTGGGTCGTGGGCCACTCATACGTGAGACGGGCCGCAGACGTATTCAAAGCAGGTGACATGATTCACGTACCTGGGGAATACGGGTACAGAGTGTCCTTCTACGGAAGAGGCGGTCTCTGTATTGACCAGTTTCAAGCATTCTTTGAGGGTTTGTTAGGGCGGATGAGGTCACCGCCGTCCATAGTCATAGTGCATTTAGGGGGCAATGATTTGGTCACCACCGGTAGAAGACTTCTCCTGGAGGCTATGCTTTCCACGGTAAGTTGGTTAGCGAGGAGAGTTCCGGGGTGCATAATTTCGTGGTCTCATATGATCCCACGAAAAGTGTGGCGGGGGGCTATCTCGATCCCTGCTTTGAATCATTCTGTTAGAAAACTGAATAACAAAGTGAGTAGGTTGTTCCGTTCCAAGACATTGCATTCGATCTCGCATAGTTGTATTAATGATGACAGTATGTATTTGGGGGATGGTGTGCATTTGTCAAGGGTGGGGAATGAGTTACTCATAGGAGACTTCTTAGCTTGGTTAAAAACGTTAAAACATGACCTTTAGGTAGGAGTTTTGTGGGGGGTCCGGATAGCCGGTCAACTATCCGGACCTGTGGCGGTAAGGTCATGATCAGTGAGCACTAATTAGAAGATCCCTATGAGTGGGCGTCACCCAACACGGATGGGAGCGCTCGGGAGAGGTGGCCATTGGCCCCTCAGTAGGGAGGCGGTCCCGTCTAAGGGTGGGTCGCCGGAAGTAAAGGAAAGGCGGTCAAGGCCCCTTCCTTTGTAGGAGGGGTTACAGCCCCCTCCTGGGGAATTTCCCGGGGCCAGTGTCATCTGCGACGGCAGATGCGGTAAGTTGTGTGGGGTGGGGGGAGGTCCACGATACCTTCTAGATACCTCACACGAGTCTTCGAACGACCTTTAAATGGCGTCGAGTCTTAAGTGCCCCCGTCAAGTCAAGGGAAATTGTTAGTAGTTGCACTTGAGGTAAGCCTCTGTGCTGTCGCCCCTCCCAAGTGGGAGGGGTAAGTCTGGTTAGGGATCTTGACACCGGTTATGACCTTGCCGTTGGCCCTTAAACGTTAGGATGTACAATTTCAGTATTTCTAGAGAATGTTTTTGTAGGATGCTAGTTCGGCTAGGAGAACCTCTGTATTAGAGAATATATTAAGGTTAGCCAAACATCGCAATGTGTTAATGAAATTGTACATAACATGAAACGTTTAATGTTTTTAATTTTGTTTTAATAAATACGGCCGGGAGGGTCACTCCCTCCCACTTCCAAAAACTTTAAGAACTGTTTCCGGTTTCCCTCCTTTTGGGGATTGTGTTGAGAGGGGGTGGCGGGTATCTCAGCCATATGGAAAGGGGCGACCACTCGGTCCCCCCGAACGTATGCCGGAGTGCCTCGATCCCCCCGGGAAGCCATTTTTGGGCGGGAGGCGCGTCTCGGCTGGTATGCCCGAAGCGGCGTAGCCGGGGCGCGTTTTTTCCCGCCCTAGAGTGGGCTGGCCTAGACACCGACGTAGCCAGCCCCGCCCTAGGGGCAGGCAGGGGCGGGTTTACGCCCGCCCTGAAGACGGATAAAAAGAGACGCAAGACCAGAAGACGTCCTCTTGTTCTTGTGCTCCGAAGCTGCACCTCCTCGCTACACGTGAGCTCGGGACAGAACGAAGAGCCAATTTTGACCCACCCACCAGCCCCTGAGGACAGCCAGTTGTTTTGTAATAAAGTGAATTTATAAGTATGTTTTCCGTTTCGTTTACAGGCTGTGAAGGTATCAGCTTGATGTTGAGCATAATAAAGAATGGTGAATGTCGTGTAGGTTTTTACGATTAAAATGATTTGATATTGTGTTGTATTTTTAAGCATGCTCTTTCGGTCGTAGCAACCAATGTTTACATAGGTTTGAGTAAGAATTGTCGTATTTATTTTTTGGTAGGCGGTAAGGTCATGATCGGTGAGCACTAATTAGAAGATCCCTATGAGTGGGCGTCACCCAACACGGATGGGAGCGCTCGGGAGAGGTGGCCATTGGCCCCTCAGTAGGGAGGCGGTCCCGTCTAAGGGTGGGTCGCCGGAAGTAAAGGAAAGGCGGTCAAGGCCCCTTCCTTTGTAGGAGGGGTTACAGCCCCCTCCTGGGGAATTTCCGGGGCCAGTGTCATCTGCGACGGCAGATGCGGTAAGTTGTGTGGGGTGGGGGGAGGTCCACGATACCTTCTAGATACCTCACACGAGTCTTCGAACGACCTTTAAATGGCGTCGAGTCTTAAGTGCCCCCGTCAAGTCAAGGGAAATTGTTAGTAGTTGCACTTGAGGTAAGCCTCTGTGCTGTCGCCCCTCCCAAGTGGGAGGGGTAAGTCTGGTTAGGGATCTTGACACCGGTTATGACCTTGCCGTTGGCCCTTAAACGTTAGGATGTACAATTTCAGTATTTCTAGAGAATGTTTTTGTAGGATGCTAGTTCGGCTAGGAGAACCTCTGTATTAGAGAATATATTAAGGTTAGCCAAACATCGCAATGTGTTAATGAAATTGTACATAACATGAAACGTTTAATGTTTTTAATTTTGTTTTAATAAATACGGCCGGGAGGGTCACTCCCTCCCACTTCCAAAAACTTTAAGAACTGTTTCCGGTTTCCCTCCTTTTGGGGATTGTGTTGAGAGGGGGTGGCGGGTATCTCAGCCATATCATTATATGTACAGTTAATCAGTTTAAACATGTATAAAGGTCTTCATCAACGTTCAATCCCTGTGGCTTCTTACAATTAAATTCTAGTATAAAATAGGTTTTTAATCTCCTAAATTCACTTTTCCTATCTCCCCCTCTTTTCTTCTTCGGAACCTCTGCAATGCATGAGTTCTGCAGGCCTGCGGGGTTACTTTGAAGGTGCAATTCAAAGTGTTGGGCCACGGGTAAGACCTATCCTGATTAACAATGGCTCTTCTGTGCTGAAGGATCCGCTGGTGTACAGGTAAAATCGTACTACCAATATAAATCTTTGGGCATGGACACTGAAGTAAATAAACTATGTACTCACTCTAACATGTAATGGTACTTCTCACTTTCACAATCTTATTAAAAGATGTTTTGAGATCCGTGTGATTCATTCCATGTTGGCACGCTTTGCATTTAACCTTAGCGCACTGTTGCTCAAGCGCTGAACGCGCTACAAATTAAATATACACTCTTCAATGCTTTTTCAAATTTGATTTTAGTATTTTTCTCAACAATGGTTTCCAAAAATTACAAATAAACACAACGTATTTTCATTTTGTATCAAACACAACATGTAATTATAATACAATATTCAAAAAACTTCAAAATCAGTTTCTTTTCCGATTATAACATTTCATCTGTGTATGCCCAATGCATTTCGAGCTGTGGGCAGCTCTTCGTCGGGGGCCTGTAGAAAAATGATGCGGAAAACAATACTATCACTCAAGGGTCTTAAAGCACAAAAAATGTAGAAGAATAATAAAGTGGAGCTAGTCACTCCAAACAAAGAAAAAACCTTCACCACCACCTAAGTGCACATGTTGAAAAAAGCTGAAAATGCAACTTACTACTATCACACTCCTCAAGCGCTAAATCATTCTGTAAAAACAAAACCAAAACATATCCTCTGGACTCATGTGTCTACCGGGATGGCTAGAACGAGATCTAAACTCTTAATAATCAGCCCATTTAACTAGAGCAACACGTTACCTTGTCTTCAATTCCACTAATCACAATACTGTATTCACCGTGCTCCTGTTTTCAACCTGCAAAATAACAAAGAAACCCATATCTATCAGACGGGCGACTGGCTAACCCTGACCGATGTCGCTGACACCGCTGCAGTGGCGCAGCACGCTCACCTCATAAAGCTTCCTCTGTACGTCTATCAAAACTCCTCTCAGTTGAATCCCTCACGCGTTCTTCTCTTGAAACAGTGGATGCGAGACACCAAACCTCGCCGGTTCTAAAACACACGCTGCGTCCAACAACATAAAAGACGGACTAGCGTTGAAAACAGGTTGAAAACAGGAGCACGGTGAATACAGTATTGTGATTAGTGGAATTGAAGACAAGGTAACGTGTTGCTCTAGTTAAATGGGCTGATTATTAAGAGTTTAGATCTCGTTCTAGCCATCCCGGTAGACACATGAGTCCAGAGGATATGTTTTGGTTTTGTTTTTACAGAATGATTTAGCGCTTGAGGAGTGTGATAGTAGTAAGTTGCATTTTCAGCTTTTTTCAACACGTGCACTTAGGTGGTGGTGAAGGTTTTTTCTTTGTTTGGAGTGACTAGCTCCACTTTATTATTCTTCTACATTTTTTGTGCTTTAAGACCCTTGAGTGATAGTATTGTTTTCCGCATCATTTTTCTACAGGCCCCCGACGAAGAGCTGCCCACAGCTCGAAATGCATTGGGCATACACAGATGAAATGTTATAATCGGAAAAGAAACTGATTTTGAAGTTTTTTGAATATTGTATTATAATTACATGTTGTGTTTGATACAAAATGAAAATACGTTGTGTTTATTTGTAATTTTTGGAAACCATTGTTGAGAAAAATACTAAAATCAAATTTGAAAAAGCATTGAAGAGTGTATATTTAATTTGTAGCGCGTTCAGCGCTTGAGCAACAGTGCGCTAAGGTTAAGTGTCATTCACACTTAAGATAAGGTTGTCTATGTTTTGGCACGTGATAGGGCAGACGTGCTACCTTAGCTGCACGCTTTGAGGTGAACAAAGTTTAAACAGTAAAATAAGTTCAAGTAAGAATAATAAATATAGTGAGTGCTCCTCTAATCACACGAAGTAACGCTTTGCATTTAAAACACCTTTTAAAACCAGGTTTGGGTTTCAGCCAGCCTACATTACTCTTTTTCTTATCCAAGAACTCACTAAGTACAATTAAATCTTTTAAAGATTTGGACTTTTTGTAAGTAATTTCGGGGTTCTTCTTCACCTTTGGACCTAACACCGGATCGTTTTTAATCAGATACCAGTGTTTTCTAAGGATAGATCTCACTTCCTTATGCTTGCTGTTAAATGTGGTGATGAATCTTGAACTCCCTTGATCTTGCTGTCCTTTATTCAATTTTTGGGCTCTGGAGGGCTCAAAGAGTAAGTTGTGTCTAGTTAACCTCCTGGCCTTTTTGGAAGCACCCATAAGGACCGTCTCACTATATCCTCTTTCTAAGAACCTCTGAGTCATTTCAGTTTCTATGGTGTTGTACTGTTCATCATTACTGCAGGTACGCCTTGCCCTATAATACTCCCCAAACGGAATACTTCATATTAACGCTGTTGGGTGGGCGCTCTCGGCGTGCAGGATTGAGTTCCCAGCAGTATTTTTTCGGAACACAGTAGTCTCTAATTTATTATCCTGGGGGGTAATCGTGATATCAAGAAAATCAATAGATGTTTTACTGGAATTCCCTACGAATTCCAAATTTAGAGAGTTCTGATTTATTTCTTCAATAAACAGGTTGATTGATGCCTCCGTGCCCTGCCACAGCACGAAGACATCATCAATATATCTTACCCACAATAGGATATATTCCGACCAGTGATCGAGAGGGCCCCCTCTGAGCACCTGCTCCTCCCAGTAGCCGAGATGTAAATTGGCATAACTGGGGGCAAAGCAGGTGCCCATCGCGGTTCCCCGCTCCTGGATGTACAAATCACTACCAAAGAGAAAGATGTTTTTAGTTAGACACCATTCCATGATTTCGAGGATCATTCTGTTCTGGGATGCAAGACGTATCGGTCGCCTATTAAGGTAATGCTCACATGCTCTAAGACCGTCTGTGTGTCTTATACTAGTGTATAAGGTTGAGATATCTAATGTCATAAGAACCATAGTTGTAGGGTCCTAACAGATGTCAAAAATACATTTTAGAAAATCGGTAGAGTCATTTAAATAGGATGGGAGTGTTCTGACAATAGGGTTCAAAAAATAGTTTATATATCTCGAAGCTTTCTCGAATAGACTGCCACATGATGAAATGATGGGCCTCCCTGGTGGACTAATGGGGTTTTTGTGGATTTTCGGTAACATGTAGAAGACTGGAATCACAGGATTGTCTTGTTTGATGTATTTGTGTTCATCCCAACTGAGTAAACCAGTTTCCTTCCAGTGATCCAGTCTCCCATAAATCTCCACAATTACATTTTCATATTCTCTGGGGCTTATTCGTTTATAACAGCTATGGTCGGATAATTGTCCCATCGCTTCTTTTTTGTATTGTTCTTTACCCCAGAGAACTACGTTCCCTCCTTTATCCGAAGGTTTCACTAAGAGGCCATCTTCCATCTGTAGTTTCTTTACTGTTTTGTGGAAAAGAGCTTTCCTGGGATTCATTTTACATTTCTTTTGATTTTCTTGGAAATATACATTTTTCAGATCTTTCGTTACATTTTCACCAAAAAGATCTACATTGTCTTTCAAAGTTTGTGGAAGGAGCTTAGATGCAGCTCTGAACGGTGTGTGATCACCAGCTAGTAAGTAATTTCCACACCCAGTATTGTCAATGTTCTCCTCGTTGGGGGTGTCATCCATTAGTGCTATCAGATCCGTCAAAGCAGGTAGTTCATTAACACTGAGGAAAGGCTGCGGGGTATCCAGCTCTGTTTCCGAGCTTGATCCAGGATTGCTGATTTTAGTTGCATGCATTTTCGTCAATTTGAGTTTCCTAAGATACCGGTAAAGGTCCATCCTGCTGTTCGGGTAATTGAACTCATTAGTATCACAGTAGGAAAGACCTAATTTTAGGATTATCTCATCCTCGCTTGTCAATGGTATCGAACTCAAATTGATCATTGTAGAGTCTTTGTTGGAAAAGGTAGCTACTTCTTGCTGTTCGAGCGCAGAGATCTTTTTGTTTGCCAACCTTGTGCTCCTCCTGTACCCTTCGCCCCCTCGTCTTTATCTTCTTTTCCCCATCCTCTTCCTTTCCCCATGCGATGGTCTGACTGTTGCTCCATGATCATAAAACGGAATTCATCCGCAACTGGCAGCCGTACATCATTCGGTCCTTTTCGGCTGCCGTCATCAGATTCCTGTTCCAAGCCCGTTTCGGAACATGCATCACTTTGCAATGGCGTCTGTTGGATGGTTTGTCCACTAAAGATTTTCTGGTGCCTAGCCATGTCGAATTTCTTTGCGAATGTATAAATCTGCCCTGTCTCATAATCAATGCGATCTCTTAGAAATTTTGTGGACTTTCTATCTTTGACTCGTTCAGAAGCGGTCGCTCCTCCCTGGTCTCCTGGGTATTGTAGCGCTTTTCCCCACTGCTGCCAAAAACGATCTTGTGCATTACCTTGTAATTAATTGCCTTGATATTATTTTGTGCCGGCTCAGTATTGTAGCGCTTTTTCACTCACTGCGGCCAAGAAGTAATTGTGCACTGCTCGCATTGCTTTGAAATTAGTTGTACCTGTGTATTATCGTAGCGCTGCACTGCTTGCTAATATTAATCAGTGCCTGATTGTGCCAGTGACACTGCCCTTATCTATATTTCACATTGTGCCCCAATCTCGTCCTGTTTGGCTTTTGTTGTTGCTGCCATTTTGTTGTTGTGCCTCCAGCCCGTCTCTCCACCCCGCTCCCGCCTCCCAGCTGCTCCTCCCTCCCACTGATAGTCAGGAAAGGTCCCGTCCGGAGAAGCGCTGTGACCGTCCTGACTCGTTCAGAAGCGGTCGCTCCTCCCTGGTCTCCTGGGTATCATAGCGCTTTTCCCCACTGCTGCCAAAAACGACCTTGTGCATTGCCTTGTAATTAATTGCCTTGTTATTATTTTGTGGCCGCTCAGTATTGTAGCGCTTTTTCACTCACTGCGGCCAAGAAGTAATTGTGCACTGCTCGCATTGCTTTGAAATTAGTTGTGTCTGTGTATTATCGTAGCACTGCACTGCTTGCTAATATTAATCAGTGCCTGATTGTGCCGGTGACACTGCCCTTAGCTATATTTCACATTGTGCCCCAATCTCGTCCTGTTTGGCTTTTGTTGTTGCTGCCATTTTGTTGTGCCTCCAGCCCGTCTCTCCACCCCGCTCCCGCCTCCCAGCTGCTCCTCCCTCCCACTGATAGTCAGGAAAGGTCCCGTCCGGAGAAGCGCTGTGACCGTCCTGACTCGTTCAGAAGCGGTCGCTCCTCCCTGGTCTCCTGGGTATCATAGCGCTTTTCCCCACTGCTGCCAAAAACGACCTTGTGCATTGCCTTGTAATTAATTGCCTTGTTATTATTTTGTGGCCGCTCAGTATTGTAGCGCTTTTTCACTCACTGCGGCCAAGAAGTAATTGTGCACTGCTCGCATTGCTTTGAAATTAGTTGTGTCTGTGTATTATCGTAGCACTGCACTGCTTGCTAATATTAATCAGTGCCTGATTGTGCCGGTGACACTGCCCTTAGCTATATTTCACATTGTGCCCCAATCTCGTCCTGTTTGGCTTTTGTTGTTGCTGCCATTTTGTTGTGCCTCCAGCCCGTCTCTCCACCCCGCTCCCGCCTCCCAGCTGCTCCTCCCTCCCACTGATAGTCAGGAAAGGTCTCGTCCGGTGAAGCGCTGTGACCGTCCTGACTCGTTCAGAAGCGGTCGCTCCTCCCTGGTCTCCTGGGTATCATAGCGCTTTTCCCCACTGCTGCCAAAAACGACCTTGTGCATTGCCTTGTAATTAATTGCCTTGTTATTATTTTGTGGCCGCTCAGTATTGTAGCGCTTTTTCACTCACTGCGGCCAAGAAGTAATTGTGCACTGCTCGCATTGCTTTGAAATTAGTTGTGTCTGTGTATTATCGTAGCACTGCACTGCTTGCTAATATTAATCAGTGCCTGATTGTGCCGGTGACACTGCCCTTAGCTATATTTCACATTGTGCCCCAATCTCGTCCTGTTTGGCTTTTGTTGTTGCTGCCATTTTGTTGTTGTGCCTCCAGCCCATCTCTCCACCCCGCTCCCGCCTCCCAGCTGCTCCTCCCTCCCACTGATAGTCAGGAAAGGTCCCGTCCGGAGAAGCGCTGTGACCGTCCTGACTCGTTCAGAAGCGGTCGCTCCTCCCTGGTCTCCTGGGTATCATAGCGCTTTTCCCCACTGCTGCCAAAAACGACCTTGTGCATTGCCTTGTAATTAATTGCCTTGTTATTATTTTGTGGCCGCTCAGTATTGTAGCGCTTTTTCACTCACTGCGGCCAAGAAGTAATTGTGCACTGCTCGCATTGCTTTGAAATTAGTTGTGTCTGTGTATTATCGTAGCACTGCACTGCTTGCTAATATTAATCAGTGCCTGATTGTGCCGGTGACACTGCCCTTAGCTATATTTCACATTGTGCCCCAATCTCGTCCTGTTTGGCTTTTGTTGTTGCTGCCATTTTGTTGTGCCTCCAGCCCGTCTCTCCACCCCGCTCCCGCCTCCCAGCTGCTCCTCCCTCCCACTGATAGTCAGGAAAGGTCTCGTCCGGTGAAGCGCTGTGACCGCCCTGACTCGTTCAGAAGTGGTCGCTCCTCCCTGGTCTCCTGGGTATCGTAGCGTTTTTCCCCACTGCTGCCAAAAACGATCTTGTGCATTGCCTTGTAATTAATTGCCTTGTTATTATTTTGTGCCTGCTCAGTATTGTAGCGCTTTTTCACTCACTGCGGCCAGGAAGTAATTGTGCACTGCTCGCATTGCTTTGAAATTAGTTGTGTCTGTGTATTATCGTAGTGCTGCACTGCTTGCTAATATTAATCAGTGCCTGATTGTGCCGGTGACACTGCCCTTAGCTATATTTCACATTGTGCCCCAATCTCATCCTGTTTGGCTTTTGTTGTTGCTGCTATTTTGTTGTGCCTCCAGCCCATCTCTCCACCCCGCTCCCGCCTCCCAGCTGCTCCTCCCTCCCACTGATAGACAGGAAAGGTCCCATCCGGTGAAGCGCTGTGACCGTCCGGACTCGTTCAGAAGTGGTCGCTCCTCCCTGGTCTCCTGGGTATCGTAGCGCTTTTCCCCACTGCTGCCAAAAACGATCTTGTGCATTGCCTTGTAAATAATTGCCTTGTTATTATTTTGTGCCTGCTCAGTATTGTAGCGCTTTTTCACTCACTGCGGCCAAGAAGTAATTGTGCACTGCTCGCATTGCTTTGAAATTAGTTGTGCCTGTGTATTATCGTAGCACTGCACTGCTTGCTAATATTAATCAGTGCCTGATTGTGCCGGTGACACTGCCCTTAGCTATATTTCACATCGTGCCCCAATCTCGTCCTGTTTGGCTTTTGTTGTTGCTGCCATTTTGTTGTTGTGCCTCCCGCCTCCCAGCTGCTCCTCCCTCGCTCCGCCCCATCCACTATCCACTTATGTCAGATGCACTTGCGCGCAGCGTTCACGCACTGCGGATGCACCCCGTGCGCGCTGAAGGTGTGCCAAAGGTAAGCCCAGCACCAGACCCCTTGGCCCCCGCAAACTCCGCTCCACCCGCATAACGTACGACTCTGCTACCCTCTCAGCACTCAACTCCGGCCGTCTCCCAGACTGCTACCAAGCCGCCCCAGGACACACCCATGGACCCTTCACCTGCCACTCCTGCAAGTTCGACTGCATCAGGACCCACACCAAATCCACAGACTCCATTCAGAGCTCCGACACTAACCAGCTGAAGTGCATCCTACTCAACACCCGCTCGGTCCACAGACACGCCATTGAACTTTGGAACCTACTCAACACCACAACGCCGGATGTCGCCTTTCTTACAGAAACCTGGATGAACGCCTCATCAGCGCCCGACATCACCATAGCCATCCCGGACAGCTACAAGATCATCCGAAAGGACCACATCAACCAAACAGGAGGAGGAATCGCCATCGTTCATAAGAACACCATCCGCATCACAACCAGTTCCGATGACAACCTCACAACCGCCGAACACCTTCACTTCCAGATTCACACCGACTCTAAGACCACACTCAGAGGCACCCTCATCTATAGACCACCCGGACCCCGCACACAATTCAGCGAAGACATCACTGACTTCATCAGCCCTCACACCCTCCCCTCCGAGGACTACATCCTACTGGGAGACCTCAACTTCCACCTGGAAAAGAACAATGACAGCAACACCACCACCCTTTTGGACAACCTCGCCAATCTCGGACTCAAACAACTTGTTAACACCCCCACCCACTTTGCCGGGCACACGCTCGACCCAATCTTCACCTCCAGCAAGCACATCTCCTTTAATCACACCACAGCTCTCCATTGGACGGACCACAGCTGCGTTCACTTCAACTACAAAAAGACTACGACCCACAACCACCCACAACCACCCACAACCAATTCCCCGGAGAAACTGGAATAAAATTACCACCGACCAGCTCTTCACATCGCTTCACCAAAACCCTCCTAGAAAATCATCGGACCCAAACCAAGCAGCCACCAACCTCACACACTGGATCACCCACAGCGCTGACGAATTTGCACCCCTGAAAAACCATCAAATCAAACAAGGCAGCAAAAAAGCCCCCTGGTTTAATGATGACCTTAAGAAATCCAAGAAGATCTGTCGCACCCTCGAGAAAGCCTGCCGAAAAAACCCAACCACTTACAACCTGACCACCTTCAAGAACGCCACCCGCAAACACCACCAACTGATCCGATCCACCAAGAAATCAGCATTCAAGGATCGACTTGACAACAATGCCCACAACAGCAAAGAACTATTCAACATTGTCAAAGAGTTTACCAACCCCACCGCCGGCACTAACGACATCACTCCATCCCAAGACCTCTGCGACTCTCTAGCCTCGTTCTTCCACAACAAAATCGCTGACATGCATAACAGCTTTGAAGACCAGCCCACACCACCTACCTCCGAACTAAAACCCCCCTCCAACAACCTTTACACCTGGAACCCAATCACCATTGAAGACACCATCCGCCTGATGAACACCATTCACTCAGGATCGCCAACCGACCCATGTCTCCACCACATTTTCAACAAAGCAAACTCCATTATCGCACCCCATCTGTGAGTCATCAACTGCTCCCTCAACTCCGCCACCTTCCCAGAAAGCTGGAAACACGCCAAACTCAGCGCCCTCTTGAAGAAACCTACAGCAGACACCACTGAACTTAAGAACTACCACCCCATTTCGCTCCTCCCATTCCCTGCCAAAGTCATTGAGAAAGCCGTCAACAGTCAACTCACCACCTTCCTCGAATCCAACAAATCCCTCGACCCTTCACAGTCCGGCTTCCGAGCCAAACACAGCACCGAGACCGACCTCATCGCAGCAACAGACGACATTCGAACTCTACTGGACAACGGAGAAACTGCTGCCCTTATCCTACTCGACCTCTCCGCAGCCTTTGACACAGTCTGTCATAACACCCTTAGACAACGCCTCAGCAACGTCGGAATACAAGGAAAAGCATTGGACTGGATAATCTCGTTCCTCGCCGGAAGAACCCAGGGAGTCCGCCTCCCCCCTTTTAGATCAGAGGCCACCAAAGTCATCTGCGGCGTACCCCAAGGATCTTCACTCAGTCCCACCCTCTTCAACGTATACATGAGTCCCCTCGCATCCATTGCGAGCCAACACAACCTCAACATTATCTCCTACGCAGCGACACTCAGCTGATCCTATTCCTCACCAAAGACCCAAAGACCGCCAAAACCAACCTACACGAAGGGATGAAAGAAGTAGCCGAGTGGATGAAGAACAGCCGTTTAAAACTAAACTCAGACAAAACGGAAGTCCTCATCTTAGGATCATCCCCCTCCACCTGGGACGACTCATGGTGGCCACCGGCCCTGGGAACCGCACCCATATCAACGGACCATGCATGTAACCTGGGCTTCATCCTGGACTCCTCCCTCTCGATGACCAGACAAGTCAACGCCGTCTCATCATCATGCTTCAACATCCTACGTATGCTCAACAAAATCTTCAGTTGGATCCCCACCGAAACAAGAAAGACGATCACCCATGCACTGGTCACAAGCCGACTAGACTACGGAAACACCCTTTACGCTGGAACCACAGCCAAACTACAGAAAAAACTCCAACGCATCCAAAACGCCTCAGCCAGACTCATCCTAGACATCCCCCGCCAAGCTCACATTTCCGGTCACCTGAAAGACCTCCACTGGCTCCCCGTCAACAAGAGAATAATGTTCCGCCTCCTCACCCACGCACACAAAGCCCTCTACGACCTAGGACCCGAATACCTCAACACGCGCTGTCCTTCTACACCCCCACCCGCCAACTTCAATCGTCCAATCAAGCCCTCGCCGCAATTCCACTTAGCCAAAGATCCACCATGGGAGGAAGATTCTTCTCCTACTTAGCGGCCAAGACCTGGAATTCCCTCCCCACCCACCTCTGCCTCACACAGAACCACCTCTCCTTCAGAAAACAACTAAAAACTTGGATATTTGATAAGTAAAGCTCCCCCACTCCCTCAAGCGCCTTGAGACCCTCTGGGTGAGTAGTGCGCTATACAAATTTAAACTTGAACTTGATATTTCTCCAGTTTGGGCTTAAGATCAGATTTGAATTTAGCAATCCTCGATTTATCATCATGTTTTCTCAATGTTTCATTTAGATCTTTCAGTTTATCAATTACTACCAGTCGTTCCTTTTCAGCATATTTTGCATCATGTTTTTTGAACTCCCAGCACTGTTTTCGGCCCATTCCTCAAGCATTTCTATGTCCGGGTTTTCAGAGGAGGGGGAAATCATTACGCGGAGTCCTCGTGGAATTCTGCTTACTTCAAGATAACAGCGTAATGAAGCCACCTCCCCCCAGCGGGATATTTCTCTTTTTTTCAATTTCTCATAAATTTGCAAGTTTTTAGTCAGATCCGGGTTTCCAGTAGGGACAGCCACCCCCCCTTTGTCCGATCTAGGTTGCACAGAATCTTTGCAGAGTTTAATTGCCTTGAGCTCTCCTGGCTACATATTCCTCATCGCTCATGGCTAAGCCTTACGATATTCGTTAGGTATTCCCCTTTATTTAATTACTTTCCGCTAGATAATCAGCGGAGAAATTGGCTCTCCGCCAAACACAATTCAAGTGAAAATACCAAAAGCCGGCTCCCGTTTGCACAGTTGATATATATATATTACCTACTGGCGGTCGCCAGTAGGTCGTTATAGTTAGGATTGTTTTCTATAGGAAATCCGCAACATTCTATTGGGAATAACTTTGGCACCGGTTGAGGAATCTGCCTGTATTTTCCTTAAATTTGCCTCGCTGCGCTCCCCTCCTTCCCTGAAAGTTTGGGGGGGATTCGTCAAGCAGGGGCCGAGATAAAAGGGGGGTCCCAAAATGTGTTTTCCCCATGTTAATTTTCATAGGGCGGTTGGACTCACTTTTAGCCCGAACGGCTGAATGGATTTCCACAAAACATGGCAAAATTGTAGGGACTGGTAGCCTGATGTGCCTTTGCTATGTCTCAAGATATGTGCTCAGGTGGATTTTGAGTAATTTAGGTTCAAAAAAATATATATATCTGGGCGGAGCCTAACCACTCATCTGATCTGATTGTCTGTCAGCACTTCATCCAAGAAGTGCTGGCAGCCATCTTGGGACCAATATACATGATAGCACCTCATTAAAAAGCATTGTAGTTAATAGAGGGTTTTAGGACTTTAGTTACATTATAAATCATTTGTTGATGGTACCATACTCATTTTAGGAATTGTGGTGTGTTCTAAGGTGATTTTACCATGTGAAAAAGTCTTCTGCTGTGATATCATGAATCATGTTTGAAAGAAAACTAATATCTCATGATTTTCCCACAGTGGTTTGGAAGGGGCTCTATAAGCTAAACTGAAAGCATTTTTCTGTAAATTTACATTATCTTTCTCAGTCATGTGAGAATGAAGTCTGACATTCTCAGTAAAACATGTACATCCAACAAGGCCAGAGACTGTCAGTTGATTCCTTTGTGTTCTACTGCAGCCTCCTAGAGTGTTCTAAAGAACAACTAGAGCGCTAACAGTCCTACTTATTACAAAGGTATAGCACACCTGAAGCCATGGTGATGGGAATAAAGTGGTAAATCTTAAAACATTTAATTTAAAAATGAACAAAATGAGGGGGTATATTATGCCATAGAAAGTATTATTAGTGCTGCAGAAAGAAAAATTAGGGCACATTTTGAGTGACTTTTCAAATCCTCTTCTATTTCATTAAACAAATTCTGACATGCAGACTGAAACATGCACTTTGAATACCAGCAGCAGACTACCCTGGTGAGCAGTAGCTTTACTACAGTGATCTAATGAGCAACTAGAGTGCTAACATTCAGAATTTATGGCAAAAGTGTGACACATCTGAATGCCTTCTTGATGGAACCAAAGTAAACAAGCATTGAAAATGCAGTAGATCTCGCCCTCGTTTAAGTTAAAGCCATTCTGTTTGTAATGAGGTGGCTTTTTAGCTTTGCTTTTATTAGTGTTTTTTAAACTTTCATGTAAATAACATGCATCTGTATGCATATATGTATATGTGTGCATGCATTTATGTTTGTATCTATATAAATATACTGATTATATATGTTTATATATGTATATATATACATACTATTACATATATATAAATGCATATGCATATATATGCATATATATATATCTGATATGTGTGCGTGTAGAGAGAGGTAGAGAGGTAGAGCTGTAGAGGTAGAGAGGTAGAGGTAGAGAGGTAGCGGTAGAGAGGTAGAGACTAGCAGAGAGAGAAGTAGAGAGAGGTAGAGAGGTCGAGAGTAGAGAGTGAGTAATAGAGAGTAGAGAGTGAGTAGTAGAGAGTAGTAGAGAGCAGAGAGAGAGTAGCAGAGAGTGAGTAGTAAAGAGTAGTAGAGTGAATAGTAGAGTGAGTAGTAGAGAGTAGTAGAGAGTGAGTAGTAGAGAGTAGTAGAGAGTAAGTAGTAGAGTGAGTAGTAGAGAGCAGTAGGAAGTGAGTAGTAGAGAGTAGTAAAGAGTGAGTAGTAGAGAGTAGTAGAGAGTGAATAGTAGAGAGTAGTAGAGAGTGAGTAGCAGAGAGAGAGAATAGTAGAGAGTAGAAGAGAGTGAGTAGTAGAGTGAGTAGTAGAGACTAGTAGAGAGAGAGTAGTAGAGAGTGAGTAGTAGAGAGTAGTAGAGAGTGAGTAGTAGAGTGAGTAGTAGAGAATGAGTAGTAGAGAGAGAGTAGTAGAGAGTGAGTAGTAGAGAGTACGAGAGAGTGAGAAGTAGAGAGTGAATAGTAGAGTAGTAGAGAGTGAGTAGTAAAGAGTGAGTAGTAGAGAGAGAGTAGTAGAGAGTAGTAGAGTAGTAGAGAGTGAGTATTTGAGAGTAGTGGAGTAGGAGAGAGTAAGTAGTAGAGAGTAGTGGAGAAAATTCCAAAGATTGGCACAGCACCACTTCCACATAGTCCAATCAAATCATATCACTTAGAGTCCTTATTGAAGCGCTGAATCTTGGTGTATATTCAAATGCTTTTATTTTCCTTAAGTTTATGTACCACAGCCAGCCGAAATGTTTCATTCTGTACAACAGAACTTCTTCAGGGCTTTCTTATTTCCTTCAAGTTATGTCGGTATCCTGTTGTCATATAACTAGATATTTCTTCCAAATGTTAGACGAGACGTAAGTACATTCTTATTCAAAGTGACTAGGTATCAATTTTACCCTCACAATTCGGGCAGACTTGAGTAATTTATAGCATCCTCAAAGTCAGTCTTTCAAAAATTCCAAAATATAGGACATGATAATCCAAATCCAAATGTTTCTCAAGAAAAGTCATTTTCAATTGTTCGGAATATCGGTGTTTGGGCAGATATGACCCAGGGACCCCCAGTATGCAAGGGGAATTAGTTCCCCCTTTGCAAATGCGCCAGTGGCCTGCATTGCAGAGAGGTGTAAAAAGGGGCATAGCCTCATTACACCTCTGTGCAATGCAGCCCCCTGGCTCATACTGGAGGTTCCAGGTGGGCTAGTTGGCCCCCAGGGACCCCTAGTATGCAAGGGGAATTAGTTCCCCCACTTCAAACGTGCACGGGGGCTGCGTTGCAGAGAGGTGTAAAAAAGGGTCTGGCCTCATTACACCACTCTGCAATGCAGCCCCCTGGCGCATACTGGAGGCTCCTGGTGGGCTAGTTGGCCTCCAGGGACCCCCAGGATGCAAGGGGAATTAGTTCCCCCTCTGCAAATGCGGCAGGGGGCTGTGTTGCATAGAGGTGTAACAAGGGGCATAGTCTCATTACACCTCTGCAATGCAGCCCCCTGGCGCATACTGGAGGATCCAGGTGGGCTAGTTGGCCCCCAGGGGCCCCCAGTATGCAAGGGGAATTAGTTCCCCCTCTTCAAACATGCATGGTGGCTGCGTTGCAGAGAGGTGTAAAAAGGGGCATGGCTTCATTACACCTCTCTGTAATGCAGCCCCCTGGCGCACACTGGAGATTCCTGGTGGTCTTTCAGGTCTTATATAGTTAGGAATTAGCATTAAAAAAAACTATGAAATTCACTGAAAAAAACATAGGTTTCACACCAGTTATAGTTAGGAGTTAGCATTTAAAAAACCTATGAAATTCACTGAAAAAAACAGAGGTTTCACACCAGTTATAGTTAGGAATTAGCATTTAAAAAACCGATGAAATTCACTGAAAAAACCATAGGTTTCACACCAGTTATAGCTAGCTGGAAATTTTACTGACATAAAACCATTGAAATTCCCACGTTATAGTTAGTTGGACTCACTATAACTTGCGCGCCTGCAATGCACTGCTGATGACGTCACATATTACATCACTCATGACATGGTCAGTGACATCACTCATGACATCACTGATGACACCATCCTTGTGACAGACTGACAGATCTCCTTTCAGTGTAATGTAACCCTTGAAACACATATTCAAAAATAGAAACTAACATTTTCAAAAAAATGGAGATACCCATAACAGATACAACAACCAATTCAGTAATTCCACCATCTATATACACATCCACTCATTCACTAACAGTTCTATATAGTCACTCATACATATACTCACTCATCATATGTAGTGATACACATATACATCCTGTTACACACCGACTGTCATCCAAAAGTTACTCACACTCATACTCACACATGCAAATAAACTATTGAACATCCATTTATTTGCATATATAACTATACACACACTACCACCTTACTTCTAAGGAAACTTACACATACTTACTCTCTTAAACAATCACTTATAGAAACACATAATTATTTAAACAGGAACTCTTACAATCTCTCACTCTCACATATACTCACTTATATAATCAATACTCACATATACTAGATTAAAACATATGTCGTTACTGATAAAGACACTAGTGAGACAGTCATTCACTCACTAACACACACATATACACACTCATCCACCCATACAGTCCTGCACATATGCTGTCTTCAAAACACATACAAACAGTGGGTCAGTCATTGATGCATCTATGTGCTAAGTAATACCCCCACCAAACCATACAGACACTCATACTGATACTAAAAAAAATCTAATAACCCATATACACACACATGTAGCTACTCACCAACCCATGCAGCCACTTATACACAAAGTGAAACACTGATACATATATTTAAATATTTAAACATTACTCGCTAATATATGTATTCACTAAGATACACTTAACAAGCCAGTTAACCAATCAATTTATTCTTTAAAAAACATCCTTTTAGACATTATTTAAACATTTATTCTTCCATCGACCTTTACATATACATATATAAAACATATTTATTTTTCAGAAAGACACACATTCACTGGATGGTGCCATCAGTGATGTCATGAGTGATGTCACTGACCATGTTATGAGTGATGTAATATGTGATGTCATCAGCAGTGCATTGCAGGCGTGCAAGTTATAGTGAGTCCAACTAACTATAACGTGGGAATTTCAATGGTTTTATGTCAGTAAAATTTCCAGCTAACTATAACTGGTGTGAAACCTATGGTTTTTTCAGTGAATATATATATATATATATATATATATATGTATATATATATATATATATATATATATATATATATATATTCAATGAAAAAACCATAGGTTATAGGCCATATATAGTTAGGAATTAGCATTTACAAAACCTTATTTTACTCGCATAAAACCATTGAAATTCCATATATAGTTAGCTAACTATAAGCGCTAACTATATATCGCGCACCCGCAATCCACTGCTGATGATGTCACATATTACATCATTCATGACATGGTCAGTGACATCACTGATCACAACATCCAGTGATTGTATGTGTCTGTAAAGTTTAAATATGTTTCACATATTGAAGAATGAGTGGATGTATAAGTGTCTGGATGAAGAATTTAGTAGGTGCATGACTGACTGTATGAGTGAGTGATTAAATGTGTCTCACTGAGTACATGGGTTAGTGACTAAACTGTCTTAATTCGTGCATCAGTATGTTTGTTGTTGTGTAAGCTGCTGCATGTGTTGATCAGTAGCTATAAGAGTGGCCATATGGGTTATTGATTGGTTGCCCAAGTATTTGAATGGGAGGCTGAGTGTGTGTGTGGGTGGCTGGGAGGTGCGTGACTCTGTGCATAGATGTGTAAGCAGTTGATTCACTAGGAGTATGAGTTCAAGAGTGCATGTGGAAACAGCTATATGGGCGGTTGACTGTGCATGGGTGTGTTGGTGAGTGAATGGATTTCTCATTGCTACATGTGCAAGTAAGTACGTATGTAAAACACAATACATGTGAGAGTTGAGATATATAAATAACTGAACATAAGAGCCAGTGAATGTGTGAGTGGCTGTATCGATCACTGTGAGCTTGTATCAGGGATTATATAAGAGAGTAAATATGTGTTATTATATGTTTGAATAAGTAAGATGTGTATAACTGTATAGTTGAGGAAATGGAGGTGTGATTGATTCTTTGCATGACTGACTAGGTGTGTGAGTAACTCCATGGATGAGTGACAGTCTGTGAGTGTCTGTTTATACTGAGTGTATGTAAGGTTATATTAGAGTCTGAAGAGGTTCATTGTATTATCACATGAGTGATGTGATCAGTGATGACAAATGAGATGTCATCAGTGATGTCATTTGAGTTGTCATCAGTGATGTCAATTGTGATGTCATTTGAGATGTCATCATTGATATCATTTGAGTTGTCATCAGTGATGTCATTTGAGATGTCATCAGTGATGTCATCAGTGATGTCACTGACCATGTCATGAATGATGTAATATGTGACATCATCAGCAGTGGATTGCGGGTGCGCGATATATAGTTAGCGCTTATAGTTAGCTAACTATATATGGAATTTCAATGGTTTTATGCGAGTAAAATAAGGTTTTGTAAATGCTAATTCCTAACTATATATGGCCTATAACCTATGGTTTTTTCATTGAATTTTCAAGGTTTTGTAAATGCAAATTCCTAACTATATATCCACTATAACCTATGGTTTTTTCTGTGAATTTCATTGGTTTTTTAATAGCAAATATGAAAAGCTTTAAAATGTCAAGTACGTGATAGATAAAAACATTTTCGTATTTATGCACGCTGATGTGCTTTGAACGCTGCCCCCCCCCCCCTCCCCTCTTTTGCCTTAGTAGTACTCTCTCTTTGCAGATACTGAAGGGTAGTTAACGCAGGCCTTTACCCCCGTTGTAATCCGTCGTGCCTCCTTGTCTCTCCATTTGATTGATTGTTGTCCAAGCATTTACTGTTTTAGAATTGGTTCTCTTTGGATCATTCTCTATTTACAAACAAGCACAAAGTCGCAATACTCTGTTTAGTCTTTGCAGATAGTGAAAAATCGTGTAAAAAAATAAAAGTAATCGAACAAAATCAGTAGGCCACTAATTGGATCTCTTTTTGACCTCGCTAAAATAGAAATATTAGGAACAACCCTTCTTGAGAAATACGAAAATAGTGAGATGAACTGAGCTCCACACCATGAGGGCTGCAAGACAGCTCGGCTCCATCACCCATCCCGCACAAAATAACGACAAACCCTATGCAAATATTAAAAATATAGACAACACACCAGCAAAGAAACAGGGTAAAACATTTTATTAAAAAACTATTTACATAACGTTGGTCTATAAGATGATGTCAGTAGTGGACCGATGTGTGAATAGATCGAAAACAGCACAAGGCTCCAAGATCCGGATAGCAAGCTCCTGGATGTTGGGTGCCATAGTTTAGAGTTCTGAATTTCAGCCTTTTTCAATGCCTGTGCTTTGTTGAATCAAAATGGCGGCTTGACACAAAGCTAACTCAAACGTTGTTACTGATGCTATGCAGACCAAAACTGGTTTTCAGTTTGTACATTTTTCTAGATTTTTCAATCCAAGTTTGGTTGACTTTGTAGAACGATGGCTTCAGATTTTCAACATACGGTGTGGTGGCGCTGACTGGGAGGGGGCGCTTCGCTCCTGCCCCCTCCCCAAGTAAGATTTTCATACGTGAAAGTACGTTAATGGTTTTGGTCCCTGAGATGCTTCGATGTCACTACCATTCTCAAATAGCATAAGTTCTGGATGTTGGGTGCCATAGTTAAGAGTTCTGAGCAGTGCTTGTAACACTGTCTGAAGCTTATTTCCACCTACTGCAGCTTCACTATTCTCAAAGTAAGTGAGTGTCGTTTGTGGACCTGACTGCATTAGAAAACAATGTGATATGTTACCTTCCTAAACAGCTTGACGGAGGCCCCTGAGGGGCGGTGTGATGGCCATGGACTCGGAGAAGACGCTTGGCTCCGACACCCTCCCCAAGTCTTATAGCACTGGTGTAGCCTGAGATCGCCCCCGACATAGGCGGCCGGCTCCCGGGGTCCGGCGGAACTTTTTGCCTTTTGATGACTCTTCAATTCTGGACCTTGTCCCACAATCCGTTTGACCTGAAGACAAGCTGTAGTGGTGCGCCCCTTTATCGTTTTAGTTGCTATTCCGCCCGCTTTTGCTACACTGTGCCTCTTCCGCCATTCAGCTGTTTTCCGCCCGCTCTTGCGACTACAGCGTCTCGCTCACCATGTAGTTGAGATGCGCCCGCTCTTGCGGTGCAGCGATAGGCGGCTGCCACAGGACTCTCAAAATGGCGGCCGGCTCTTCGGTTTTGGGCCTGGTCCACTAAAATGGCCCTGGGACACCTTGGAACTCGGACGCTTGTCTGCTAGGGCTTGGGTCCCATTCTCGAAAAGCGTCCCCTCAGCCGTGAAGATTCTACAAAAGTCTTGGGGGCCTCCGACTCCCGCAGGCTTCTGGTGGGGAGCGGCTGCCATGATTGCTCGTGGAATGGCCACGACGGAGCTACGAGATGGTAGTGGTCTCATGCTGACGCCAGCTTTAGTCTGAAACATCCAGAAACACTGTAGACTACCAATTCGATCAGTTCCGGTAGCGCCCCAACATGACCCGGAAGAGAAGAACTTGCCCTCCCCTCTTTGACTGATGGTTCTTGTTGCCTGTCCCCTCTGTTGTCATTTAACAGAACTTTTTGGACTGCTGAAAGGGGTTGTGTTCTGAACGCTGGTTGGTGGAGACATTTAGACTATATTCTTGACCTACGTTGTCGCGTAATGCGTTTTATGACACGCCGCGTTAGCGCACCCGGAAGTGATCCGAGGCGCGGCGCGCAGCGCGTAACGTAAGCATAACAGGTCATGTGACTTGTTAATAAAACTTTTCATTGGTTCATTTTACTTTTGTTAATTTAATGATGAAAAGCTTGGTCATATGACCTAAAAATTACGCTTTTTATTATTTTCGAACAATATTTTTTTTTCAAACATATGTTATAATATTCCAGGCTAATGTACTTTCCTGGAAAATTTACAACTGTCTTGCAAGTAAAATATATTCCTTTTTCGAGAAAGAGGGCGTTTCTTCCTTCCATGACGGAGCCGTTGAGTAAAAGAGATTCGGCCTGCTGTCTTAGTCGCCGATACGCCTGATTATCAGATTCTTATCGATCACTTTATGTTGCAGACATGAAAAACACAACTGCCCTTCACCATTTATCTTTACTGCGTTCCTACATATTATACCTTTTATCCGTCATGTAATTGGACTGCTTTATTTCACTTGCCTTTTACTGATTCGAAAACAGTCACAATTTTTGTCTGTATAGCACCAACAGTAACGCTTGAGTCAGCTTTGTGTCAAGCCGCCATTTTCATTCAATCAATAGCGTCCCCCTGCACACATTCAGGGACCTGGTCGTGTCTTCAGATGAAACGCATTGTAGGAAAAGAAGCAGAAAGGAAAAGGAAAAAAGTTCCGCCGGACCTAGTGAAGCTGCAGCAGGTGCAAATAAGCTTCAGACAGTCTTACAAGCACTGCTCAGAACTCTCAACTGAGGCACTCAACATCCAGGACTTGCCATTCGGATCTTGGCGCCTTGTATTTTTGTTTTGTTTTTGATGGAGGGGAAACAACAAAAAAGAGACATTGAAAAAGGCTCAACAGTGCAGGGCGCCTTGTGCTGGTTCCGACCTATTCACACATCGGTCCACTACTGACATCACCTCATAAACCAACGGGGCACCCCACGCCGACTTTCGGCGCAGCATTGTAGGATGGCCACACCAGTGCGGCAATTTTCTGGACACCACCTCGGTGACATCCAGATCTCGGCGTGTTCATTCAATCAATAGCGTCCCCCTGCACACATTCAGGGACCTGGTCGTGTCTTCAGATGAAACGCATTGTAGGAAAAGAAGCAGAAAGGAAAAGGCAAAAAGTTCCGCCGGACCTAGTGAAGCTGCAACAGGTGCAAATAAGCTTCAGACAGTCCTACAAGCACTGCTCAGAAATCTCAACTGAGGCACTCAACATCCAGGACTTGCCATTCGGATCTTGGCGCCTTGTGCTGGTTCCGACCTATTCACACATCAGTCCACTACTGACATCACCTCATAAGCCAACGGGGCACCCCACGCCGACTTTCGGCGCAGCATTGTAGGATGGCCACACCAGTGCAGCCACTTGCTGGACACCACCTCGGTGCCATCCGGATCTCAGCGCGTTCGAGTCACTGTGCCGGAAGAGTGACCGGAACTCAGCTGAACACGCCGTCTTTCGGCGCAGCATTGTAGGATGGCCACACCAGTACGGCAATTTGCTGGACACCACCTCGGCGCCATCCGGATCTCGGCGCGTTCGAGTCACTGTACCGCAAGAGTGACCGCAACTCAGCTGGACACGCCGTCTTTCGGCGCAGCATTGTAGGATGGCCACACCAGTGCGGCAATTTGCTGGACACCACCTCGGTGCCATCCGGATCTCGGCGCGTTCGAGTCACTGTACCGCAACAGTGACCGCAACTCAGCTGGACACGCCGTCTTTCGGCGCAGCATTGTAGGATGGCCACACCAGTGCGGCAATTTGCTGGACACCACCTCGGTGCCATCCAGATCTCGGCGCGTTGTGCTGCCTTCGGCCTATTCGCACATCGGTCCGCTACTGACGCCGCCTCACGTGCCAACGGATTTTCTACGCTTTTTGTAGCCCTATGTCGCATAACAGGTCATGTGACTTGTTTATAAAACTTTTCATTGGTTCATTTTACTTTTGGTTTCCTAAAGATGGAAGGCTTGGTCATATGACCTAAAAATAACACTTTTCATTGGTTTAGAACATTTTTTTTTCCCAAACGATGAAAGCCCCACCTTGTTTCTGGATCATTCAGACTGAAGCTGGCGTCAGCATGAGAGCACCACCATCTCGTGGCTCCGTCGTGGTCATTCCGTGAGCAATCATGGCAGCCGCTCCCCACCGGAAGCCTGCGGGAGTCGGGGGCCCCCAAGACTTTTATACAATCTTCACGGCTGAGGGGACGCTTTTCGAGAATGGAACCCAAGCCCTAACAGGCAAGCGTCCGAGTTCCAAAGTGTCCCAGGACCATTTCAGTGGACCAGGCCTAAAACCGAGGAGCTGTCCGCCATTTTAAGAGCCATGTGGCAGCCGCCTATCGCTGCACTGCAAGAGTGGGAGCAACTCAACAACATGGTGAGCGAGACGCTGTGGCCGCAAGAGCGAGCGCAACTCAGCTAGATGGCCGCCACCTGGGGAGGCCCGTTCACGCCGGCTCCCCCACGCCCCCCCCCCCCCCGGGCCGCCGCACGCCAATTTTCGGAGCAGCATTGTAGGATACCAAAACCAGTGCGGCAGTTTACTGGACATCACCTGGGTGCCTGTCGTACATGTTGTGTCAGCCATGTGACACTGGACACAGACCGCTACTGACGAGGCCTCCCCCCGCACCACCCGGGACGCCCCACGCTGTTTTTCTGTGCTGCATTGTAGGATCCCTAAACCAGTGCGGCACCCAGGCGACATCACCTGGGTGCCGTCCAGAACTCTGCACGTTGTGCTGCCTTGGGACTATTCGCACAACAGACCGCTACTGACGAGGCCTCCCCCCGCCCCACCCGGGACGCCCCACGCCAATTTTCGGAGCAGCATTGTAGGATCCCTAAACCAGTGCGGCACCCAGGCGACATCACCTGGGTGCCGTCCAGAACTCTGCACGTTGTGCTGCCTTGGGACTATTCGCACAAAAGACAGCTTCTAACTATTGTTGCTTTTTGTGTTGAGAAATGTTTAAATGTTTTTAGTTTTTGTTCCGTTTGTGAAAGTTAGTAGTTAATAAAGTTTTATAACCTTACTTTGTTGGAGTGTTATCTATTTTTTTAAAAACGGGTGAATGGGGCCTTGAATCGGGTTATTGTCATGTGTGGGCTTTGGAAGTGTGCTGCTGCAGGATCGGACATTTCAAACTCAAATGCACGTTCTTTTTCTTACCTTTCCGAAGCATGGAGCGCAATAGCAGGCAGAGAAAGGGTGATGCACGTGTTGAACACTACCTGACCTGGCAAGTTGCTGGCAGTGCCCCCCCGCCCGCTCCTGAAAAAGGGCACACACACACCGCCGCCCCGAGTACTTCACAAATCTTTAAAAGACCATGCGCTTGTTCATGAGGCTTAAATGGTTTATCACCTCTTCTAGAACCCCTGCATCGACCCTCTGACGTTTCCTGGAAAAATTACCATGTAACACAATACCAAGCCCTGTCAGCTGAAACCCCCAAGGAATCGTGGGGCATATTATCAAGGGGGTTTATCTCCGCTTTTTTGGCTTTAAAAACCATGAAAGCGGAGATAAAATTATTTCCCTATTATCAAGCTGTCGCTAACACCAGTTAGTGACAGCTAAAAGGAGATAGCGACCATCTTGGGCCCCGCTTTGCATGTCAGTGATACTTATCACTAATGACATGCAAAGTGGCGTGCCAAGATGTTAGCGACTGGAAACAGTCCCTAACATCGCTACCTTCTATTACCAACTTTTGGAGATATTCGCGCTAAGCGCGAATATCTCCAAAATCTAACACCTGCCCTGAGCAGTTCTTAGCCATGTTATCCAATGGGAGGTGGATAACATGGCTAAGAGCATTAGGTCGATAATACATGAATATCGCGGACTTTTCTGCGATAATAGCAAGGTTTATCTGCGATAAAAATCGCCGATGTGCGGCGATAATTTTTGTCTCTAAACAAGTTAGAGACAAAAATTATCGCTAGTTGTTCGTAATATGCCCCCGGGTTTTTGCTTGCAGAAATCGGGAGGCGGGAGACTAGCACTGAAATCAGTACTCACACGCCTGAATCAGGAGAATTGGCATGTCTGAATTCTCTACAGCTGGGGCCATAAACTACATCCGCAGGGTTAGGTGATAGCCTGGAACCAGCCTGGCATCTAAAATGGCTGCCGTGCACGACAAAATTGTGGCATTCGAAAAAAGGCAAGATGGCGCAGCCGCTGGAAGAGATGTATCAACATATATCAGCCTCCTCAGCCACCCTCAGGAAACATAGGGGATTAGGATATGTCTCCCGCACCCCCTTATACCTAGTACTTTAATTAACGAAGCACAAAATGGCGAATTCCCGTTTCGCTACCAGTTTGCGGCCCAGTTCGCGGCCCGTGAAGCGCTTCTACCGTGAAAAATCATTTTTTTTTTTTTTTCCCCACGGGACCCTTTAATAACCCCAACAACATTCCTAGGGGGTCAAGAGGGGGATACCTTGCCCCCTTTCATTAAATTCCCCCTTAGTTTTTCACCTTTTCTTCTCTCTCGATCCTACCGAGAGACAAGATGGCGGCCGCTCCGGACTGTCACGCAGCAAAAAAAAAAAAAAAGCTCACGCACAGCCGCTGGAAGAGATGTATCAACATATATCAGCCTCCTCAGCCACCCTCAGGAAACATAGGGGATTAGGATACGTCTCCCGCACCCACTTATAACTAGTAATTTAATTTACGAAGCACAAAATGGCGAATTCCCGTTTCGCTACCAGTTCGCGGCCGCGCTTCTACCGTGAAAAATCATTTTTTTTTTTTTCCCCACGGGACCCTTTAATAACCCCAACAACATTCCTAGGGGGTCAAGAGGGGGATACCTTGCCCCCTTTCATTAAATTCCCCCTTCGTTTTCCACCTCTTCTTCTCTCTCGATCCTACCGAGAGACAAGATGGCGGCCGCTCCGGACTGTTTAGAATGTTGACAGACACCGGAGAGCCAATCAGCTTTCTGCGCGCAAAGTTTCGATAAGCGAAAAGTAAGCGGACCGGATCGCTGCCCAGAGCGCTGTTACAGATATATATCTTGGTTTGAACGTTAATTTCTCAAAAACTACTGGAGCACATATATTGAGACCTAGCAAAGGCACATCGGGCTAACAGTCCCTACAATTTTGCCAAGTTTCGTGCAAATCCATTCAGCCGTTCGAGCTAAAAGTGAGTCCAACCGCCCTATGGAAAACTCAATTCAAAAAACGAGTTTTGGGACCCCCTTTTTTCTCAGCCCCCCCTTGACGAAACCCCACCAAATTTTCAGGGGCTGCTCAGAAACAAAATGTGCCATTTTCCTGAAAATTTCAGCCGATTCCGTCCACAAACGCCAAAGTTATTAGACATAGAATTTTCAAAAGTCCCATAGGGAAAAAATCCTAACTATATATACCTACTGGCGACCGCCAGTAGGTAATATATATATATATATATATATATATATATATATATA
>NW_028246807.1:0-5000 GCF_964263255.1 Lissotriton vulgaris
AGCAGAGCTCAGGGAGACTCCCTTCACACGACGTGCAGTAGAAAATCTGAGGGCTTCAGCTTCTGAGGAGAAGGTTCTAGAGGGTGCTGCAGCCTGATTGGCTTGAATGTGGACCATTATAACGACATGGATATGTTACTAAAGTGAATTCTCGCCTCTATCAATCAATCAATCAATCAATCAATCAATGACATTTATAGAGCGCACTACATACCCGTAGGGTCTCAAGGCGCTGGGGGGGGGGGGGGGGGGGGGGGGTGCCGCTACTGCTCTATGGGCTTATGTTGTTCTATGGTACTTTTAAATTTCTATCTATCTATCTATCTATCTATCTATCTATCTATCTATATATATATATATATATATATATATTCGCTGCATTGTGTGAGGCTCTTGAGGTCCAGACCTACCAAGTTCCGCCATTTACAGACGGAGCAAGGACTGCTTTATTTATATATATATATTTTGCAACTGATATTTACGTTGTAAATATGGGTCTGTCTTCTAATCTGGATGAAATGCAACCTACATGTTTTTTCAGTTTCTATGTATGTACAGGCCCCTTCTTTGTGTTAATTGTGCGCCCTATATATGCACTGTTATTGGTTCTGTCAGGCATGTGATCAAGGTCACCGTGTCGTGGCCGAAACGCGTCATGCTGGCAATTGCGAGAAAATAAACCACCTTTGAATTTGTAATCCTGCGCTGTGGAGTGGTCTGTACCTGTGGGTTCCGTTGGTTGTTCACGGAAAGCTTTTCCTTTGGCAGAGAACGGAGCAGGACTGTGAAGCGTATATATATATATATATATATATATATTACAAACACGAAAAGCACCCCATTTGGAAGAGCCAGACTTGCAGGTAGGTAAACTTTCGTGTTTATTGGCAGGATAACAGCGCAGTGCAAGAAAACAATGTCCAGAGTCATTTAAGCCTGACGCGTTTCATGCTATGCAGCATTTCCTCAGAGGCTTCATTAAACACTGCGTGGAGCACCGGCCTCATTAAATCCTTATCACCTGCCCCAGTGGGCGTGGGCTCACCCAGAGCCTGCTGGTAATAGTAGTGCCAAAGTATCGCTACAGTTAGCTGCTCCTTCACAATGTCAGTTTTCAAAAAGTAAAATGCCCCAGTGGGTCCGTAAATTGTCATGCAAACACAGCGCTGAATATTTCAAACCTGCCACACTTCCTTCCTGCCCTTCACGCTGCTTGAAAATGACTGCAGCCAGGTCCACCTTTCAGTAGCAGGGCTCCTCCACGACCGGGATCGGCCGTTATTTATTACAAACACGAAAAGCACCCCATTTGGAAGAGCCAGACTTGCAGGTAGGTAAACTTTCGTGTTTATTGGCAGGATAACAGCGCAGTGCAAGAAAACAATGTCCAGAGTCATTTAAGCCTGACGCGTTTCATGCTATGCAGCATTTCCTCAGAGGCTTCATTAAACACTGCATGGAGCACCGGCCTCATTAAATCCTTATCACCTGCCCCAGTGGGCGTGGGCTCACCCAGAGCCTGCTGGTAATAGTAGTGCCAAAGTATCGCTACAGTTAGCTGCTCCTTCACAATGTCAGTTTTCAAAAAGTAAAATGCCCCAGTGGGTCCGTAAATTGTCATGCAAACACAGCGCTGAATATTTCAAACCTGCCACACTTCCTTCCTGCCCTTCACGCTGCTTGAAAATGACTGCAGCCAGGTCCACCTTTCAGTAGCAGGGCTCCTCCACGACCGGGATTGGCCGTTATTTATTACAAACACGAAAAGCACCCCATTTGGAAGAGCCAGACTTGCAGGTAGGTAAACTTTCGTGTTTATTGGCAGGATAACAGCGCAGTGCAAGAAAACAATGTCCAGAGTCATTTAAGCCTGACGCGTTTCATGCTATGCAGCATTTCCTCAGAGGCTTCATTAAACACTGCGTGGAGCACCGGCCTCATTAAATCCTTATCACCTGCCCCAGGTGATAAGGATAAGGACGAAAGTTTACCTACCTGCAAGTCTGGCTCTTCCAAATGGGGTGCTTTTCGTGTTTGTAATAAATAACGGCCGATCCCGGTCGTGGAGGAGCCCTGCTACTGAAAGGTGGACCTGGCTGCAGTCATTTTCAAGCAGCGTGAAGGGCAGGAAGGAAGTGTGGCAGGTTTGAAATATTCAGCGCTGTGTTTGCATGACAATTTACGGACCCACTGGGGCATTTTACTTTTTGAAAACTGACATTGTGAAGGAGCAGCTAACTGTAGCGATACTTTGGCACTACTATTACCAGCAGGCTCTGGGTGAGCCCACGCCCACTGGGGCAGGTGATAAGGATTTAATGAGGCCGGTGCTCCACGCAGTGTTTAATGAAGCCTCTGAGGAAATGCTGCCTAGCATGAAACGATCCGGCTTAAATGACTCTGGACATTGTTTTCTTGCACTGCGCTGTTATCCTGCCAATAAACACGAAAGTTTACCTACCTGCAAGTCTGGCTCTTCCAAATGGGGTGCTTTTCGTGTTTGTAATAAATAACGGCCGATCCCGGTCGTGGAGGAGCCCTGCTACTGAAAGGTGGACCTGGCTGCAGTCATTTTCAAGCAGCGTGAAGGGCAGGAAGGAAGTGTGGCAGGTTTGAAATATTCAGCGCTGTGTTTGCATGACAATTTACGGACCCACTGGGGCATTTTACTTTTTGAAAACTGACATTGTGAAGGAGCAGCTAACTGTAGCGATACTTTGGCACTACTATTACCAGCAGGCTCTGGGTGAGCCCACGCCCACTGGGGCAGGTGATAAGGATTTAATGAGGCCGGTGCTCCACGCAGTGTTTAATGAAGCCTCTGAGGAAATGCTGCATAGCATGAAACGCGTCAGGCTTAAATGACTCTGGACATTGTTTTCTTGCACTGCGCTGTTATCCTGCCAATAAACACGAAAGTTTACCTACCTGCAAGTCTGGCTCTTCCAAATGGGGTGCTTTTCGTGTTTGTAATAAATAACGGCCGATCCCGGTCGTGGAGGAGCCCTGCTACTGAAAGGTGGACCTGGCTGCAGTCATTTTCAAGCAGCGTGAAGGGCAGGAAGGAAGTGTGGCAGGTTTGAAATATTCAGCGCTGTGTTTGCATGACAATTTACGGACCCACTGGGGCATTTTACTTTTTGAAAACTGACATTGTGAAGGAGCAGCTAACTGTAGCGATACTTTGGCACTACTATTACCAGCAGGCTCTGGGTGAGCCCACGCCCACTGGGGCAGGTGATAAGGATTTAATGAGGCCGGTGCTCCACGCAGTGTTTAATGAAGCCTCTGAGGAAATGCTGCATAGCATGAAACGCGTCAGGCTTAAATGACTCTGGACATTGTTTTCTTGCACTGCGCTGTTATCCTGCCAATAAACACGAAAGTTTACCTACCTGCAAGTCTGGCTCTTCCAAATGGGGTGCTTTTCGTGTTTGTAATAAATAACGGCCGATCCCGGTCGTGGAGGAGCCCTGCTACTGAAAGGTGGACCTGGCTGCAGTCATTTTCAAGCAGCGTGAAGGGCAGGAAGGAAGTGTGGCAGGTTTGAAATATTCAGCGCTGTGTTTGCATGACAATTTACGGACCCACTGGGGCATTTTACTTTTTGAAAACTGACATTGTGAAGGAGCAGCTAACTGTAGCGATACTTTGGCACTACTATTACCAGCAGGCTCTGGGTGAGCCCACGCCCACTGGGGCAGGTGATAAGGATTTAATGAGGCCGGTGCTCCACGCAGTGTTTAATGAAGCCTCTGAGGAAATGCTGCATAGCATGAAACGCGTCAGGCTTAAATGACTCTGGACATTGTTTTCTTGCACTGCGCTGTTATCCTGCCAATAAACACGAAAGTTTACCTACCTGCAAGTCTGGCTCTTCCAAATGGGGTGCTTTTCGTGTTTGTAATATATATATATATATATATATATATATATATATATATATATATATATATATATTACTATTTTATATACCGTGGGACTCCCACTTCGACGACGGGGAATTATTCAAGCATGTGAATCTATGAAAGACACCCTAACACTGGATAACTCATACTGTTGACTTGAATGAGTTCGTAAAAGGTCCTGCAGCAGGCAGATCTAAAAAGGTGGATATATGCTGTTTATAACGAAGTTTGGAAACTGTCCCAAATTGAAGCTGCTTCTAGGTTCAGAGCTATTGATCAAGCTAATTTTAAAAAAGTACTTGCTGTTGTAGATAATAGCATTAACACCCTTTTCTACCGTATTTACACATTAGAGAATATTGTTTTATCTGTTGTTGATATTGTACAAGAAGATGTTGCAGTTCTGTACCATGGACAAAGTCAATTGCGTTCTTTTATGCTGTTTGCATGGACTCTTCAAACCTTGAAATCTGGGAAGGTGCCTTGGGATTACATGAACATGACATCTTCAATTTTACCTTTTAATTTGACTGTTAACCCCTTCGGTGCTGCTGACGACCTTAGCTCGTCACGATTCCAGTAGGGAAGGTGTTGGTTCATTCCTTATGTTGGAGCGCCATCTAGAGCAAGTCCGGTAGATAATGTGTTTGCAAAAGTAGCGCGCAATGCTTTCCAACGGGGCGACCAGATTGCCGGGCTTACCTGGAAGGCCTGAGGCCTGAGGTCCAGGGGAGGGCGGCCTCCCCATCCCGGGCGCTGTCCTTGGTCCTGCTGCGTGGCAGGGTGCCCGGGACGGGGTCCGGAGGGCCCAGGGAGGCTTTCCCTGCGCCGCCGGGCTTGGGAGCCCAGGCTGGGTCCAGGGGCCCGGCCGGGCCCCGGGTCGGGTGCCACGGCCCTGGGCCCGGTCCACCGGCCTGCCGCACAGCCAAAGGACCAGGACGGGGTTCCGTCGTGCCCGGGAAGCCTCCCCTCGCTCGGCTGAGTTCAGCAGCTCCGGCCGGGGGCCCCTGAGGGCCCGGGGAGGGCGGCCTCCCCATCCCGGGCGCTGTCCTTGGTCCTGCTGCGTGCCCGGGACGGGGTCCGGATTGCCCT
>NW_028246808.1:0-59199 GCF_964263255.1 Lissotriton vulgaris
AAGAACTAGGGTGGGCGGAAAGTGCGTAATCGAGTTACGCAACTCTTCGCAAAAATGTCAAAAATCTCCGCAAACATGCGGAAATATCGCGAAGATGCAGAAGTGCTTTTCCCGCCTTTTCGCGATATTTTCTGCGTGATCGCGTTATAAATGTCTCGCCAACTTGCCCATGCGGTCGCTTATGAGCATGGCCATGTTGTTTTCACTTGTCCCGCCCACTCAAGATGCTGATTTCCTTTTCCGCAATTCATGCTCGCGCCAGTTCGCGATACGTATTTCCTGTTCGGAAACGCTGTTGCGTGTTCGTGACGCTTTTTGCGTGTTCAGGGGGAAAATATCGCGCAAACTTGCCCACGCGGTCGCAATGGGAGTGGCCATCTTGTTTTTCACTCTATTGCTATGGTTCTGGGGCCTGCTATTCAATCCTCCCTCTATCTTTGCAATCCTTTGTTTCTAGAAACTTTTTTTTAATCTTTTTTATTTATTATCTCTCAGACTATTGTCCTGATTCTATATTTTTTGTTTTTGTCTACTTTTTGTGTGTTTTTAACTACTTCTTCACTCTTTTTCTATTACCTGCTTTTATCATTTCTTTTACTTACTTTTTAAATGTTTACCTTTTCTTTCCTGCCCCGCCTACCCCAGAGCCATGGCAAAGGGCTACAGGGCTCGTCGTAGCCAGAGCCGCGACCACCTTCCTTGCGGAAGGTGGCGTCCACAAGGGGTGCAGGTACGGGCCTTATTTGTGGAGGTGGAGTTGGCCGCACTGGTTTTCTTTGTGCAGCGCCACTTCCCCTTAACGCGACAGCAGGCGGCAGGCCTGGGTCCGGGTACGGGCTTCGGGAGCATCGGCAGCATTGAGGAAAGGTGCGCCAGGCAGTGTTTCGCTGCTCTGGTGTCCGGCGCGCACAGAACCAGTTGACGCACTGGTGGTCCGATATCCTGGTCTAGGAGCATAACCTGACAGACCTACTAGGAGTGGAGGTCCCGGGTCTTGATGAGTAACTATTTAATTTTTACTACTTTGTGTCTGTTCTTCTGCTCTGTGTTATATATTGTGAATATCTTTTTTCCAACCAGCTAGAATGCTGCCGCGTACATTACAGGTAAATTACGTTTAAAAGTCTTCTGTGATTGTTATGACACAGGTGCTCAGCGCTACTAATCTTACTTGTTTGCAACTTTGCTTTTACGCTCGCTTACTGTGATTTATTTTAGAGAACTTAAGTTAGGTAATGCTAGAGTGACTCTAGTCCTTCCTTTGTCCTGTCACTAAGAGATAGGGGTGGATTGATACTTAGGTTTAGTTACTTATTAGTATGAGTTTGTAATATTTTAGTGGTCTGCGTGACGCCCCCTCTGTTACGTCACGTGCTGCTAGTGCTTACTCCAGTCCTTAGTAGAACCTTTTGTAGTTTGTTCAGTGATTGGTAATAGGCCTAGCACTAGCAGAATATCAGCATCAATCAACCAACAATTTGGTGTATGCAAAAATGTTGTCATATGTCCTCCATTTATGCATTTATGAGGACTAAAAGAAGTGGAAATGCATACTTAATGTACAATTGGCACACCTGGAATAGGTGGGCTAGGTCAGGTGGCACGTACTACTTAGGCTTAATTAGTATTCTGGAATCCGAATGGAAGACTAGATTAGTGTTTATAAATAATAAGTAGACGATCCGCGAATCCCCCGATACTACTTGTTGACCAGATGAGATAGGTCAATTTTATTGCAATTGTTGTTTACATAAATGTTTTTTTGACCGTCCTTTAAAAATATTTTATTTGTTTCACACCAATAATCAATGTTTGTCTCTTTCTTATATTTTTCATGATCATCACCCACGGGCAAGAAGACAGGGTTTGAGTCGGCAGGAGCACAGAAACAACACCAGGGACAGGAGGACCATGATGAGGGCTCTTCTGCTGGCCCTAGTAAGTCTTCTTGTTTTTAATCTTAATAATTCTTATTCCCTAACTTTTACTGCACCATATTTTTTCCGAACTATTGTTTCCGTTTCCTAATGCTATTTTTCCCCAACAATTATCCTTTGATCTGGACTATCTGTTTCTAAATTCTTGTTATCCCTGCCTCTAACTGCCTCTGCTATGATGACTCTCTGTACTACTACTATTAGTCTGTCTGTAGCTAAGCTTGCCCAGTTGGCCACTCTTTATTTAAAAGGTTTTAAATAAAACTCAGATTCACAAGTAGCTCTAGCCATTGAGTCCAGTCCTTTGGGTTCTCCTCTTGTACTACTTCTAGTCTTATTGATCTTGAGTCTTTGTTAATCTTGAGGCTTTTCAACAATTCCCACCAACAAATGCCCAACCAGATTTTACTATTTTGACAGGATAGGATATACTACTACTGTTGTAGGAATATTGCACATACAGAACTTTGCACAAGAAAACAGGATGTTGGTGATGGGAGGTTGGACCTTCCTCACACCTCAATCAGAAGTTCAGAACCCACCACAATTCCCTGCCCGTCTAGTTATAGTAATGTCTTGTCATAACTATTAGCTCTCCGAAACCTCTGCCCAAGATACACAATAAGTAGACAACCCAGAACATAACACACCCAACCTCTCAGTCATGGAAGCAATGCACATGCACACCCTTCCTTTCGCTTGCTCACTTGTGTAAGTCCACACCAAATACCGCCAAGTCTATGTAAGTTCAAAAGTTTTATTTTCAATTGACAAGCTCTGTACGTTGTTCTATAATGCAGCACCAACAGGAAAATGCATAACATTAAAACAATAAACATTGTTACACTTAGTTACAGTTACAACAACTACAAGTCCATAGAAAAAATAGGAAATCATGATAACTGAACAGTGGTGGAAGCACCACCAACCCCTTGGTAGTAATATAGTGTATATAAAATTATAAATGAAGATCTCTGAGCGAATTCTGGGGACCCCTCACCTTAGAAGAACCTAATACTGGTAGTTGTTACATCATAAGCTCTGCAAAGCTCAGGTTCGTAAAAGGGAATCTTCTGTCTCTAATGAGAAAAATGGTGCATGTTAGTATATTGCAAGCATTTATCAGCAGTGCCAAAAACTGTAGCATTTTAATGGATAAGCATTATGGACTAACACCAGAACTCCATAAAAAAGTGGCGTGTTAATGTTTTGGTTGACCTTGTACGCAGCGCTTAGACAGTAGCAGTATGAGGTCATGTGGGCTCAAAGGTGTCTTTTACAACAAGCTGCGAGGTAACGTAACATGTGCAAAAATAAAAGACGTAAAGGTAAAATGGTTGCATGGCTCAGGCTAACTAAGCAAAGACTAGAATGACCCTAGGGACCATATATAACTACTAGTGTCTACTCTACTACTACCTGATTTGTACTAGTGATGTATGTTGTATATGTATATATTACTATTAACTAATTTTTAGGGCTCGGGGCGGAGCTCCGAGGGCCTATTGTTAAAGAAAAAAAAGAAAAAAAAAGTGTCTTTAGGGCTCGGGCCAGAAACATTCCTTAGTTTTTATGCCATCTGCATACTGATTCGTCTTTGCTGTGTTTGTAGTAGCCTTGACGCGATAGGCTATCTGTAATTTCCGTCGGCCATTTTTGGCATTTTCTCAGCGGTTTCGCGCACGGCCGTCCATTAATCTTAATTAGGAGCTGTCACGGAGGTGCTGTAATGTATTCCAGATGCTGTGGGCGCGTTCACCATTGTGCAGAGCGTGTGCACTGCTGTGTTTTTTTTCCCTTCAGCTCTGTTTGCGCGCATGAACAGCTTGTGATTCAGACCACAGATGGATGAACGGTTAATCATAGCGCTTCGAAATGGCAGAAGCGCGCAGTAGCACACTCTTCATAAAACGGGTATTTATTATGATTATGTAGACACATCGCCTCGTTGAAATAAAACGCTTTAATTTGGAAAAAGTCAATTGAAAGGGCAAAGGCACATTTTAGACGTCCCTCACAAACACGGGTTGTTTGTTATATGGTTTTGCAAGCAGAGTGTGGATGAGAAAGTACGGCGAAGGAGGTTATGGGCAAAGATTCCAAAACAAACAACCGTTTGTGTATTTTTGCAACAATAATGTTCATTATAACGAATTTCCACTCTCATTTCATTCGGATTACCACAAGGACTACCTAGAAAGTGTCAATGTTATGTGAATATAACTTGTTCATCCCTTCCGCTCAAACTGTTTATGCATTTGTATATTTATTTGGACGTTTTTAAAGAGCTCTTTGTCCTATTTTTGGTTACTTCAGAGAGCTAAAAATGCAAAATCTATGACCCGCCGACTTCCTTACTCCTGTAGTGCTAAATGTTCCATAGAGATGTGTTTGCATGTGACGAGCGGTGTGATCCTCTGCACCAAATGTGTTGAACTTCAAATCCAACAGCACCAAAATGACCTTCAATAGGCTGTGATCTCGAGCAAAGGGAGCAGAAGAGGAGCTAGTCCGAGGTGAAGTGTGATAAAGAGCTTCAGAAGGAGTGCCGGGGCCTCGCAACGCTAGGACTTCACTGGCAGTGTAAGGACTGCGCTGGCACGCGAAGAGTATTACTCCCTCTTCCCTCAAATGAAGATCAGGATTATTGGGCATAGGGGGGTGGGGGTGGGTTGGTAACCGAAACCGAGGGGTAATGCGGGACAAGGCTTTCACCATGAGATGAAGATGAAGGCGAGAGGAGCAGAGAACAGAACATGTACTAAACTTTGTAGCCAAAAATAAAACCTGTGTGCCAGACGATTTTTCACCAAAATAGCCGCCGATTGTTGTGCCTGTCGCTTGCCCTCGCTGTCCGTCCCTGTCTGGGCGCTGTTCTTGTGGCATGCGTTTCTTGCTGATAACTATTATTCGGGTACCTAATCCTGTTTATTTATAAGGATTATTCCGGGCGTCTTTCCTAGTTTTTAACGTACATTAGATTCAAATAAACACATATACCAAATGTCCCTGCAGAGGATTAGAGATAAATCTATCTGCAAATACCAACGTCTGGGGCACTATCTGTGCGTTTTCAAGTATGTTTGCACACGCACGCATATGTTACCAGAAATGCACATACAACGTTTTCACGTGTACGTGTGATATACCTGCTACATGCATGCATGCGTATTTTTGAGTTAAAGCGTAGGCGTGGCTTTATTTCCCTCCGTGCGTCTGTGTTTCTTGCAGAGTGCAGAGTGGTAGTGCAGAGTGCAGAGTGGTAGTGCAGAGTGGTAGTGCAGAGTGGTAGTGCAGAGTGGTAGTGCAGAGTGGTAGTGCAGATTGAGAGTGCAGAGTGGTAGTGCAGAGTGGTAGTGCAGAGTGCAGAGTGGTAGTGCAGAGTGCAGAGTGGTAGTGCAGAGTGGTAGTGCAGAGTGCAGAGTGGTAGTGCAGAATGCAGAGTGGTAGTGCAGAGTGCAGAGTGGTAGTGCAGAGTGCAGAGTGGTAGTGCAGAGTGGTAGTGCAGAGTGCAGATTGGTAGTGCAGAGTGCAGAGTGGTAGTGCAGAGTGGTAGTGCAGAGCGGTAGTGCAGAGTGGTAGTGCAGAGTGGTAGTGTAGAGTGCAGAGTGGTAGTGCAGAGTGCAGAGTGGTAGTGCAGAGTGGTAGTGCAGAGTGCAGAGTGGTAGTGCAGAGTACAGAGTGGTAGTGCAGAGTGCAGAGTGGTAGTGCAGAGTGCAGAGTTGTAGTGCAGAGTGGTAGTGCAGAGTGGTAGTGCTGAGTGCAGAGTGGGAGTGCAGAGTAGGAGTGCAGAGTGCAGAGTGGTAGTGCAGAGTGGTAGTGTAGAGTGGTAGTGCAGAGTGGTAGTGCAGAGTGGTAGTGCAGAGTGCAGAGTGCAGAGTGGTAGTGCAGAGTGCAGAGTGGTAGTGCAGAGTGCAGAGTGGTAGTGCAAAGTGGTAGTGCAGAGTGGTAGTGCAGAGTGCAGAGTGGTAGTGCAGAGTGGTAATGCAGAGTGCAGAGTTGTAGTGTAGAGTGCAGAGTGGTAGTGCAGAGTGCAGAGTGGTAGTGCAGAGTGGTAGTGCAGAGTGGTAGTGCAAAGTGGTAGTGCAGAGTGGGAGTGCAGAGTGGGAGTGCAGAGTGGTGATTGAGAGTGCAGAGTGGGAGTGCAGAGTGGTAGTGCAGAGTGCAGAGTGGTAGTGCAGAATGCAGAGTGGTAGTGCAGAGTGCAGAGTGCAGGGTGGTAGTGCAGAGTGGTAGTGCAGAGTGCAGAGTGGTAGTGCAGAGTGCAGAGTGGTAGTGCAGAGTGGTAGTGCAGAGTGGTAGTGCAGAGTGGTAGTGCAGAGTGCAGAGTGGTAGTGCAGAGTGGTAGTGCAGAGTGGTAGTGCAGAGTGGTAGTGCAGAGTGCAGAGTGGTAGTGCAGAGTGCAGAGTGGTAGTGCAGAGTGCAGAGTGCAGAGTGGTAGTGCAGAGTGCAGAGTGGTAGTGCAGAGTGGTAGTGCAGAGTGGTGGTGCAGAGTGGTAGTGCAGAGTGCAGAGTGGTAGTGCAGAGTGCAGAGTGGTAGTGCAGAGTGCAGAGTGGTAGTGCAGAGTGCAGAGTTGTAGTGCAGAGTGCAGAGTGGTAGTGCAGAGTGCAGAGTGGTAGTGCAGAGTGCAGAGTGGTAGTGCAGAGTGCAGAGTGGTAGTGCAGAGTGGTAGTGCAGAGTGCAGAGTGCAGAGTGCAGAGTGGTAGTGCAGAGTGGTAGTGCAGAGTGGTAGTGCAGAGTGGTAGTGCAGATTGAGAGTGCAGAGTGGTAGTGCAGAGTGCAGATTGGTAGTGCAGAGTGCAGAGTGGTAGTGCAGAGTGGTAGTGCAGAGTGGTAGTGCAGAGTGCAGAGTGCAGCGTGGTAGTGCAGAGTGCAGAGTGGTAGTGCAGAGTGCAGAGTGGTAGTGCAGAGTGCAGAGTGGTAGTGCAGAGTGCAGAGTGGTAGTGCAGAGTTGTAGTGCACAGTGGTAGTGCAGAGTGGGAGTGCAGAGTGGGAGTGCAGAGTGGTGATTGAGAGTGCAGAGTGGGAGGGCAGAGTGGTAGTGCAGAGTGCAGAGTGGTAGTGCAGAGTGGTAGTGCAGAGTGGTAGTGCAGAGTGGTAGTGCAGAGTGCAGAGTGGTAGTGCAGAGTGCAGAGTGGTAGTGCAGAGTGCAGAGTGGTAGTGCAGAGTGCAGAGTGGTAGTGCAGAGTGGTAGTGCAGAGTGCAGAGTGGTAGTGCAGAGTGCAGAGTGGTAGTGCAGAGTGGTAGTGCAGAGTGGTAGTACAGAGTGGTAGTGCAGAGTGGTAGTGCAGAGTGGTAGTGCAGAGCGGGAGTGCAGAGTGGGAGTGCAGAGTGGTGATTGAGAGTGCAGAGTGGGAGTTCAGAGTGGTAGTGCAGAGTGCAGAGTGGTAGTGCAGAGTGGTAGTGCAGAGTGGTAGTGCAGAGTGGTAGTGCAGAGTGGTAGTGCAGATTGAGAGTGCAGAGTGGTAGTGCAGAGTGGTAGTGCAGAGTGCAGAGTGGTAGTGCAGAGTGCAGAGTGGTAGTGCAGAGTGGTAGTGCAGAGTGCAGAGTGGTAGTGCAGAATGCAGAGTGGTAGTGCAGAGTGCAGAGTGGTAGTGCAGAGTGCAGAGTGGTAGTGCAGAGTGGTAGTGCAGAGTGCAGATTGGTAGTGCAGAGTGCAGAGTGGTAGTGCAGAGTGGTAGTGCAGAGCGGTAGTGCAGAGTGGTAGTGCAGAGTGGTAGTGTAGAGTGCAGAGTGGTAGTGCAGAGTGCAGAGTGGTAGTGCAGAGTGGTAGTGCAGAGTGCAGAGTGGTAGTGCAGAGTACAGAGTGGTAGTGCAGAGTGCAGAGTGGCAGTGCAGAGTGCAGAGTTGTAGTGCAGAGTGGTAGTGCAGAGTGGTAGTGCTGAGTGCAGAGTGGGAGTGCAGAGTAGGAGTGCAGAGTGCAGAGTGGTAGTGCAGAGTGGTAGTGTAGAGTGGTAGTGCAGAGTGGTAGTGCAGAGTGGTAGTGCAGAGTGCAGAGTGCAGAGTGGTAGTGCAGAGTGCAGAGTGGTAGTGCAGAGTGCAGAGTGGTAGTGCAAAGTGGTAGTGCAGAGTGGTAGTGCAGAGTGCAGAGTGGTAGTGCAGAGTGGTAATGCAGAGTGCAGAGTTGTAGTGTAGAGTGCAGAGTGGTAGTGCAGAGTGCAGAGTGGTAGTGCAGAGTGGTAGTGCAGAGTGGTAGTGCAAAGTGGTAGTGCAGAGTGGGAGTGCAGAGTGGGAGTGCAGAGTGGTGATTGAGAGTGCAGAGTGGGAGTGCAGAGTGGTAGTGCAGAGTGCAGAGTGGTAGTGCAGAGTGCAGAGTGGTAGTGCAGAGTGCAGAGTGCAGGGTGGTAGTGCAGAGTGGTAGTGCAGAGTGCAGAGTGGTAGTGCAGAGTGCAGAGTGGTAGTGCAGAGTGGTAGTGCAGAGTGGTAGTGCAGAGTGGTAGTGCAGAGTGCAGAGTGGTAGTGCAGAGTGGTAGTGCAGAGTGGTAGTGCAGAGTGGTAGTGCAGAGTGCAGAGTGGTAGTGCAGAGTGCAGAGTGGTAGTGCAGAGTGCAGAGTGGTAGTGCAGAGTGCAGAGTGCAGAGTGGTAGTGCAGAGTGCAGAGTGGTAGTGCAGAGTGGTAGTGCAGAGTGGTGGTGCAGAGTGGTAGTGCAGAGTGCAGAGTGGTAGTGCAGAGTGCAGAGTGGTAGTGCAGAGTGCAGAGTGGTAGTGCAGAGTTGTAGTGCAGAGTGCAGAGTGGTAGTGCAGAGTGCAGAGTGGTAGTGCAGAGTGCAGAGTGGTAGTGCAGAGTGCAGAGTGGTAGTGCAGAGTGGTAGTGCAGAGTGCAGAGTGCAGAGTGCAGAGTGGTAGTGCAGAGTGGTAGTGCAGAGTGGTAGTGCAGAGTGGTAGTGCAGATTGAGAGTGCAGAGTGGTAGTGCAGAGTGCAGATTGGTAGTGCAGAGTGCAGAGTGGTAGTGCAGAGTGGTAGTGCAGAGTGGTAGTGCAGAGTGCAGAGTGCAGCGTGGTAGTGCAGAGTGCAGAGTGGTAGTGCAGAGTGCAGAGTGGTAGTGCAGAGTGCAGAGTGGTAGTGCAGAGTGCAGAGTGGTAGTGCAGAGTTGTAGTGCACAGTGGTAGTGCAGAGTGGTAGTGCAGAGTGGTAGTGCAGAGTGGGAGTGCAGAGTGGTGATTGAGAGTGCAGAGTGGGAGGGCAGAGTGGTAGTGCAGAGTGCAGAGTGGTAGTGCAGAGTGGTAGTGCAGAGTGGTAGTGCAGAGTGGTAGTGCAGAGTGCAGAGTGGTAGTGCAGAGTGCAGAGTGGTAGTGCAGAGTGCAGAGTGGTAGTGCAGAGTGCAGAGTGGTAGTGCAGAGTGGTAGTGCAGAGTGCAGAGTGGTAGTGCAGAGTGCAGAGTGGTAGTGCAGAGTGGTAGTGCAGAGTGGTAGTACAGAGTGGTAGTGCAGAGTGGTAGTGCAGAGTGGTAGTGCAGAGCGGGAGTGCAGAGTGGGAGTGCAGAGTGGTGATTGAGAGTGCAGAGTGGGAGTTCAGAGTGGTAGTGCAGAGTGCAGAGTGGTAGTGCAGAGTGGTAGTGCAGAGTGGTAGTGCAGAGTGGTAGTGCAGAGTGGTAGTGCAGAGTGCAGAGTGGTAGTGCAGAGTGCAGAGTGGTAGTGCAGAGTGCAGAGTGGTAGTGCAGAGTGCAGAGTGGTAGTGCAGAGTGGTAGTGCAGAGTGGGAGTGCAGAGTGGTGATTGAGAGTGCAGAGTGGGAGTGCAGAGTGGTAGTGCAGAGTGGTCGTGCAGAGTGCAGAGTGGTAGTGCAGAGTGCAGAGTGGTAGTGCAGAGTGCAGAGTTGTAGTGCAGAGTGGTAGTGCAGAGTGGTAGTGCAGAGTGGTAGTGCTGAGTGCAGAGTGGGAGTGCAGAGTAGGAGTGCAGAGTGCAGAGTGGTAGTGCAGAGTGGTAGTGTAGAGTGGTAGTGCAGAGTGGTAGTGCAGAGTGGTAGTGCAGAGTGCAGAGTGGTAGTGCAGAGTGCAGAGTGGTAGTGCAGAGTGCAGAGTGGTAGTGCAAAGTGGTAGTGCAGAGTGGTAGTGCAGAGTGCAGAGTGGTAGTGCAGAGTGGTAATGCAGAGTGCAGAGTTGTAGTGTAGAGTGCAGAGTGGTAGTGCAGAGTGCAGAGTGGTAGTGCAGAGTGGTAGTGCAGAGTGGTAGTGCAAAGTGGTAGTGCAGAGTGGGAGTGCAGAGTGGGAGTGCAGAGTGGTGATTGAGAGTGCAGAGTGGGAGTGCAGAGTGGTAGTGCAGAGTGCAGAGTGGTAGTGCAGAGTGCAGAGTGGTAGTGCAGAGTGCAGAGTGCAGGGTGGTAGTGCAGAGTGGTAGTGCAGAGTGCAGAGTGGTAGTGCAGAGTGCAGAGTGGTAGTGCAGAGTGGTAGTGCAGAGTGGTAGTGCAGAGTGGTAGTGCAGAGTGCAGAGTGGTAGTGCAGAGTGGTAGTGCAGAGTGGTAGTGCAGAGTGCAGAGTGGTAGTGCAGAGTGCAGAGTGGTAGTGCAGAGTGCAGAGTGGTAGTGCAGAGTGCAGAGTGCAGAGTGGTAGTGCAGAGTGCAGAGTGGTAGTGCAGAGTGGTAGTGCAGAGTGGTGGTGCAGAGTGGTAGTGCAGAGTGCAGAGTGGTAGTGCAGAGTGCAGAGTGCAGAGTGGTAGTGCAGAGTGCAGAGTGGTAGTGCAGAGTGCAGAGTGGTAGTGCAGAGTGCAGAGTTGTAGTGCAGAGTGCAGAGTGGTAGTGCAGAGTGCAGAGTGGTAGTGCAGAGTGCAGAGTGGTAGTGCAGAGTGGTAGTGCAGAGTGCAGAGTGCAGAGTGCAGAGTGGTAGTGCAGAGTGGTAGTGCAGAGTGGTAGTGCAGAGTGGTAGTGCAGATTGAGAGTGCAGAGTGGTAGTGCAGAGTGCAGATTGGTAGTGCAGAGTGCAGAGTGGTAGTGCAGAGTGGTAGTGCAGAGTGGTAGTGCAGAGTGCAGAGTGCAGCGTGGTAGTGCAGAGTGCAGAGTGGTAGTGCAGAGTGCAGAGTGGTAGTGCAGAGTGCAGAGTGGTAGTGCAGAGTGCAGAGTGGTAGTGCAGAGTTGTAGTGCACAGTGGTAGTGCAGAGTGGTAGTGCAGAGTGGTAGTGCAGAGTGGGAGTGCAGAGTGGTGATTGAGAGTGCAGAGTGGGAGGGCAGAGTGGTAGTGCAGAGTGCAGAGTGGTAGTGCAGAGTGGTAGTGCAGAGTGGTAGTGCAGAGTGGTAGTGCAGAGTGCAGAGTGGTAGTGCAGAGTGCAGAGTGGTAGTGCAGAGTGCAGAGTGGTAGTGCAGAGTGCAGAGTGGTAGTGCAGAGTGGTAGTGCAGAGTGCAGAGTGGTAGTGCAGAGTGCAGAGTGGTAGTGCAGAGTGGTAGTGCAGAGTGGTAGTACAGAGTGGTAGTGCAGAGTGGTAGTGCAGAGTGGTAGTGCAGAGCGGGAGTGCAGAGTGGGAGTGCAGAGTGGTGATTGAGAGTGCAGAGTGGGAGTTCAGAGTGGTAGTGCAGAGTGCAGAGTGGTAGTGCAGAGTGGTAGTGCAGAGTGGTAGTGCAGAGTGGTAGTGCAGAGTGCAGAGTGGTAGTGCAGAGTGCAGAGTGGTAGTGCAGAGTGCAGAGTGGTAGTGCAGAGTGCAGAGTGGTAGTGCAGAGTGGTAGTGCAGAGTGGGAGTGCAGAGTGGGAGTGCAGAGTGGTGATTGAGAGTGCAGAGTGGGAGTGCAGAGTGGTAGTGCAGAGTGGTAGTGCAGAGTGCAGAGTGGTAGTGCAGAGTGCAGAGTGGTAGTGCAGAGTGCAGAGTGCAGAGTGGTAGTGCAGAGTGGTCGTGCAGAGTGCAGAGTGGCCATGCAGAGTGCAGAGTGGTCGTGCAGAGTGGTAGTGCAGAGTGCAGAGTGGTAGTGCAGAATGGCAGTGCAGAGTAGTAGTGCAGATTGATAGTGCAGAGTGGTAGTGCGGAGTGGTAGTGCAGAGTGGTAGTGCAGAGTGGGAGTGCAGAGTGGGAGTGCAGGGTGGTGATTGAGAGTGCAGAGTGGTAGTGCAGAGTGCAGAGTGGTAGTGCAGAGTGCAGAGTGCAGAGTGCAGAGTGCAGAGTGCAGAGTGCAGAGTGGTAGTGAAGAGTGCAGAGTGGTAGTGCAGAGTGCCAAGTGCAGAGTGATCTCTGATTTCAACTCCACTGTAAAAGTTTTATGGAGAAGACTCAAAGTCATATCACCTTCATGGATGGTGTTGAACTAAAAGGGAAAGACGGGTGGAAGGAAGAAGGACGGGCAACATTTAATTTTTTTTGACTGACAGAGAAGGATACGTGTGATTCATGCATGCATAGGTGGCTGATAGGAATCAGATGCATGGTTGGTTGAATGCCTGAAAAACTCCCACAAATGTTAAAGCCCAAGGAAGTGGGATGATGGTAACATGCCACAAATGTTATGTACTGTGCTACCATGCCACTATGTGTATAATTAACTTATCTTACTGCTTTTCTAAGAGTATATTTTACAATAGTCTTGTTTTATCTTTTTGATATATAGCTACTCCTTCCACGGGGAAACCTGATCGGAAGGAGTTGGCCACCAAGGCTCGGAAGCTGGAGGCCATCCAGCGTGAATATCATCGGCTGGTGGTCCTGGAAGGAGGAGGAGGAGTTGGCAGCAGCTGCAGCCTCCTCCAATGCCCTGGGCCCCAGCCACCACTCTCCAGTGGTACGGCACCACCGTCTGGCATCCGCCCGCCGCCTTTCCTTCAGCATCACTGGTGCCCCCCCCACTGTGGCTGCAACTGCCCGGCTTTAAAGTGTTGTGTCGTCCTTCTGAGGAGCAAGTACGTGTTCTCCAAAGTCAATCCCGCCGAACCTAAAGACACCCTGTTCATTGCCCCTTTTTATTTATTCTTTTGGTGGGTGGGAATCGGGCATTGGGGTTTCGCATTTTGGACTATTAGGTTGGACTTTTTCTTTACGGACATTGGTTGGGGTTAGGGAGAGGGGTGGGTCAGGTTTTGTGTTTTTTTTACATAGTTCATTTTTGTTAGGGTTATTAAATCAATATTTCTAATTTACATGCAATGTTGTTAATGTTTTGTGGGTGGGGTTACTGTTTTACATCACACCGTTTCCTTGCTGGTGCAGTGCCGCCCATAGCCAGTTTTTGATTTAAATAATTGGCTGACTTTGTAAGACACAAACAGATAGATGCTGCACCCCTCACTAATTTAGTTGTCCTACTAGTACTGTCAGTCTCTTCTAGTCTATGCATTCTTCAACTGGACTCAAAGGGGTGTGTGACTTGATTGAAAACATGTCCAATAATAATTATGCCTCCTCCAAACTTCTCTTACCTTTGCTTTATGTTTAACTTAGGCACAGCAATGACTGCATGGAGATGATGGTTTCCTTTCCTAACATGTCATGGTTGTGGTGGTAGTAGTAGTAGTAGTAGACACTGGCAGGAGCATTTGCAAAAAAAGAAAATGAGACAGTCAGTCGCCTGAGAGACACTGTTTGAGGAGTAGTAGAATGAAGTACAGTACAGAACTTACTGCGAAACAATAATATGCAAAAATATTTTACACAAAACATAATGGTGGTGGGGATAGCCTGTACACAGAGTTACAAACTATAGTTGTGTTGAGTCCCTTGACAAGGCCTACAGTACACTGGACACGTAGCGTAACCGTTGTAGGAGGATGACAACAAATCCAATCGATGCCGGCAATTAATGCGGATGTATAGGTTCCTTTGGTAAATAAAAATCACCTCACAAATTTACTGCTCATGGGTGGGCAAGCAAAAGAAGATCCTCGCCCTGCCTTGACATTGAAATACTGTTTCTTTATGCCACATCCACCCCAGCAAGCGTTTGATAAATTATTGGTGTACATTTAATTTAGTCACACCTCAATAAGTCACACAGCCCGGGGGAAGAAGGTTAGGCTTTGTTGAATGGATGGGAAGGGGGGTTTGAGCAAAGGTTTGAAAAAGAAAAACAGTATGCCTGGACAAACAACAAACGACAAACTCTGTAGTCTACCATATCCATATCAATATGTTAAGGGAGAAAAAGGAAATGCATGCATGATGATGATTGATAAGGAGACCCCGATTACATACAGTTTTTGTTCAGTTGTTCCGGGCTTACTTTTACAGATAGCAAAGAACATTTTTAAATATCAGAAGGGATGAATTATAAAAAGAGAGCATACTTAATGATAATAATAACAACAAGAAGAACACACTGTTGTAAAGATTGTAGACAAAAAAATTTATCAAATTATTTCAAATATGATGAAAGTTGATACTGTTACTGTGTTATCCTGGTCAAAAATGTGGATTTGCATCTCAGCATTCCTCTTGGTCCTCTCGTCCATCAATCTTGGGTTTTGCCTCTGGATGCCTTGCAGATGCATATTTATTGGTGAGGTAAGTATACATTGTTTTCCCAAGTATAGCACAGAGTAAGGCCCAGCCTGTAATTGTAGATGGAAAAACAAAAGGGATATTGAGAAACACAGTTGAAAAAAATGCACAACTTATGGTGTAGTGCAACATGAAAACTTTCCGAGGCGGCATGTATGCATCATCTCTACTCTGGCCTGTTTCCAGCATTACCCTACAACAACAACAGGACAGAGCAGGCCCACAGTGACCGCACGCTTAGCACATCCTCCGTTTAGTGTACATTTTTCTAAAGAGTTGGACAAAGCACATATCCAGTAACAGAGCATTTTACAATTTAAGTGACTAAATCAATGCACCGCAGTCATACCACCGCTACACTCGACTCCACTGCTACACAGACATTTAGGTCTGCTGTGGTTGTTGTTGACTTGTTTACCTTTTATGCCACTCATGAAACGTCCTGACTTATTATTCCATCAATCATCTCCGATACTTGTACTGAGTGACTGTGAAGATCGGCCTGCAGTAGAAGTGCAATTTTGTTACTAAACGACAAGAGTAGAAATATTATTGACTTGAGTTTCTCTTTAGTATATAGAGTAATACTAGTACACTTTGACTTCACTTCATGCACAGCAAACAACAAAAACACAAACACCAATCACTCAGGTAATGAAAATAAATGGCATGCATTGGACACCGAGTCAGTGTCCAATGCATGCCATTTATTTTCATTACCTGTTCCTTCTCATCTTAAGTTAAGGGGCCATCTCTCTCGCCATCATCATCATGGTACTTTGTCCTACTCAGTGTGCAGTGTACAGATTGAGTCCTCCTTCCTGTATTCAAAAGCAATGGATCAGGCTGCAGTAGAAGTACACAGTTCTTATTAAAAATAGTTGCAAGAAGTGGAAAATTGCCTTGAGTTACTTTTATTGTGACTGGCTCATCATCATCAACATCATCCCCCTCTTGTACATCTACCTCCATAACTCTAAGTCTTTCTGGAACCTTCCTTTTCACTAGCCTTGTCTTGTGGCGTGCATCACTCTCAGATTAAGCTGGTTCTTTCCAAGTGGCATCACGATCATCACAAGCGGGGCTTGAAGAAGAAGATGATGGACTAAGCCTCCTTTTCCTTGCTGGTGGTCTGGAAGACAATAGACCTTATGAAACATTGGTTTGCTTCACTTTGTCTGCAGGAAGTTCGATTTCCTGAAATGCCCCTACTTCAGGAGCAACAACTACTATTGTGGGCTGTTCTTGCGGCTGCTGCTGTTCTTGCGACTGCTGCTGTTCTTGTGGCCGCTGCTGTTCTTCCGGCTGCTGCTGTTCTTGCAGCTGATGCTTTTCTTGCTGCTGCTGTTCTTGCGGCTGCTGTTCTTGTGGCTGCTGCTGTTCTTGGGGCTGCTGCTACCCACTTATCTGCTGAGTTTCCACTTGCGTTGATTGTGTACTTCTTTGCGATAATGACATTTCAACATCGCTGCTCAATAGTAGACTGGCTACCTCTGCGGCACTCAAGGGCTTGGGCCTAGGTTGGTGGGGTTGGACTGCTGGTGCGGAGGTGCTGCTCCCAGCTTAGTTCCCGGACAACGCTGCTGCAAGCGCAATTTTTTTTGTCACAAAAAACACATTGGCCGGCACCCCAGTCTGGTTAGTAGCACTTACTTTTTCTGTTCCTTCTTCTCACAGTAACTTTCTTGGTACTGGAGGACCTGGTACCTTTATTTGGGGCCATCTTCTTCAGATGTCAGGCAGGACACAGGTGCAAAAGTTGTAGAGATGTCTGTGGTCACACGTGGACGTGATGCGCAGCAGGACTTCTGTCTGGCGGTACAACAGGTGATGATGATGATGACACCTCCTCCTCTGTCTTTTTGTGCACCTAAAAGCAAATAAGCCAGGGGAAGAACATCAGTGAAATGTTGTATTTGTTGTTGTAGTTCAACAATTACTACTGAACTAGTACAAACAAACAAACAAACAAACAAATAGTCTAGCCATTTCTGAGACTTTGTCAACAAGGGCTATGGTATACTACTGTGTACACACCACACCCTCAGGAAGGATAGGAAAGAGAATAAGAACAACAACTAAAATACAAATGTAATGGAAGTGGGGTGGCCTCTGTTTGGCATTAAATTATTTGAGAATCACATCATTCAGGAAGCTGCTGCTGGCAAAGGGGATGGATGGATGGATGGATGGAAGCAGTAAGCAAATAGGAAAACCATGCAGGCCAATATGGCAAAAGCAGCACTCTAAATAACTCCTACCACAAAAGGCCACCAGGCACATGGGCACTCACAAATAACAAGCAACAAGCAGGAGGCCTGGGAAACACAATGAACTGTCAAAGGGCCGATAAAAGCCAGGCAAAGGGTGCATGCTAAAGCAAACTGCTTTGCCTTTTTATTGCAATAAAATCTAAAACTGAAAATACACAGGCCAAAAAAAGGTCTGCAGGGTGCGTGCACACCTACACAGCAGACCGACACAACAAAGGCATTTCTTTTAGACACCCAACATCAGAAATACCCCCAAAAAACACATTTCCCAACTCAATCCAATGCCATCCATGCCCTAAATGATGTTTAAATTCAACAAACCACAAAGAAACACTTGTTTAATACAGCTGTGGCTACCTGCTCTGAGCCTACGGGATAAAAGCAGGCCTGTTGGCAGACAAGGCCACACAAGCTTGCAGGCCTAGGCTTCAAAATGGCCAGGCCCACCCAACTACAAGAAACAGAAGACAGACAATGCAGGCCTATTGCAAAAAGCACACTGCCAGCCTTCAAAATGGCCGCCAGCCTCATGGCCATGCCTACCCACAACAAGAAGCCTCAGCCACAAAGGAATAGCATGCAGGTCTATATGGCAAAAGCAGCACATTAATAACTCTTACCACAATAAAGGTCACCAGCCACATGGACACTCACAAATCACAAGCAACAAGCAGGAGTCCCAGGAAACACAATGAACCGGCAAAAGGCCTATAAAAGCAAGGCAAAGGATGCATGCTAAAGCATACTGCTTTGCCTTTTTAATGCAATAAAATGCAAAAGCGAAAAAACAAAGGCCAAAAAAAGGTCTGCAGGGTGCATGCAAGCCAACACACCAGACACAAAGGCGTTTTTTTAAGACACCCAACAAGAGAAATACCCTCCCAAAAACACATTTCCCAACTCAATCCAACGCCATCCATGCCCTAAATGATGCTTGAAATGCATTCAAAACACACCAAAGTAACAGTTGCTTCATCATACACCAACCCATGACTAGCTCTGAAACTACTGACTACTACTACCCACAACCATTTAAAAAAAAGGAATGATAAGTGCCAAAATTACATTGTAGTTGCAACAACTGCAATGCCCCCCAATCAAACAGACACAACACCAACTTACTTGTAAAATATCAAATTCAAAAGTCCTCAAATTCAATGATAATGATGCAGCAGACACAATGAGTGATCCTTCCAGCTCAAAATCCAAAGGCAGAATGAACAGGAGATGGAAAAAGCACTGGGAGGAGGCTGCTGGACAAGAACATGAAGTTGGAGATTCTGTGGCACTTCCTTCTTCTCCCTCCATTTAAAAAAAGGACTCCTTGCACAAAAAAGGACAGCCAAATGTCAATCTGACGAGTTTTTTCATCCAAATCATCATTTACAGAAGGTAAAGGTAGAGATTATATTCTTCTCCAGATCGAAAATGTTACGTGTTCGAGTTCTCGAGCTTCACCACACATCCGCCGGATGTTGATGTCCCATCCAAAATGACGTGTTCGCGTTCTCACGCTCTCTGTCGCCTTGGATATGGACGTGTTCACGTCCTCACGCTCTCGCTCGCGCTGGAGAATGATGTGTTCGAGATCTTACACTCTCGCGGTGACTGATGGCGAGATAAATAACGTGATTGCGAACTTTCGCGAGATAGCTCGAAAGGCTACTAACATCTAGTGGAGCACGCGAATGGATCGGAAAACTAGTCGGTGAACACGGGGATCCCGGTAAAGCGATCACACGTGTGAGAACGTAGTTTCAAAACACGAGCATGGAAAAAATCTTCGCTACGCTGCGGATCGCGGAAATTTAGGCATTTTTGCGCTCTCCGCGGAACGTGAAAAAGCCAAAATATCGCAATTTCCACGAGCAGAACGGAATTTGACGCCCACCCTTAACAAGAACACTGTAGGGCCTTCCAAAATGGAGATATCCGATATCCCATGAATGAGTACTATAGAGTTGACCATACAAATGGCTGGTTTTGTGTTTTTTACAATGACCATATCACAGAAAATGCATGATGTGGCAATAGAGAATTACTTTTGAGGCAAACTGAAGCCAAATACATTTGTCCTCTAAGAACCACGCAACAGAGATACAATACTGATAATGAGTTCCCCCATTTTTTTGGGTTAATGCAGTAATTGTTGAGAGGACACTTGACTGGAGAAACACATATCACTACTAAGCATCTGTGATGTAAAGGGAACGGCATTGACAATTTGAAGTAACATCTGCGTTTGTCTACAAAATCTCCTTACAATCTTTATAATGGTGTGCAGACAAAGTATCGAGTAGGAAATGTCGACATACAGAAATATAGAGTCCTAAATTTCGTGAGTGAGAAATATCGACACTAAGAATATCGTGGTGAAGAATATTGAGTTAAGGTAAGAAATATTGATTTGAAAAATATAAAAGTCATTAATATCGTTTGAAAAATATAGTTTTCTAAAATATCCATTGGTTAATTAGGGTTATGTATTATAATATATATTGTAAATGTATGTGATGTATTTTTGTGCATAAGAATTGTTTATATTTTTTCAATATATGTGTTACATTTTTAGTAGTTATTGATATTATTTTAATTAAATTTTGCGTTTTTTTAGTGCTATAGTGGGTTGTGGGTTTATACGGGAATAGGATTGAAAGTAAATCAATTATAATAACTTAATGATTATTTTGTATTTATTATATTTGTTTAATTGAGATTTTATAGTGTTAATTCTGTGAAGTAATGTAATATTAATTAATTATTAATTAGTTGTTATTAATATTAATTAATTAATTGGTAATCAATTCTGATAATTTTGTAATACATTTTAGGTGCAGGTTCTGGGTTTATAGGGGTAAAGGGTGGGAAGGAATTCATTTTTGATTAATTAATAATCAGCTGTTAATTGATATTAATTAATTTATTGAAAATTAGTTATGGGGCCTGTGTAATTAATTTCAGGTGCAGGTAGTGGAGTTTATAGGAATAAAGGGTGGGAAGAAATGTATGTTTACTTAATTAATAATTAGATGTCAATTAATGTTAATTAATTGTAAATTAAATATGGACATTTTGTAAATAATTTTAGGTGTTTGTGGGATCTATAGAGGTAAAGGGTGGGACGTAATTTCTGTTTAATTAATTAATTAACAATTAGTTGTTAATTAATATTAATTAATTAAAGGATATTTAATGAGGGTAATTGTTTCTTTTTTGTTTGGGGGTTTTACTTTTATAGGGGTAAAGGGTGGGGATTAAACAAATGATATTTACTTTATATTTAACTTGTTATTAGTAATATTTTTTAATTGCAAATAAGTTTTAATTGTGTAACTTGTAGAACCTGAGCAGAGTAGGGTGAGTGAATAGTGAGATGCGAATGAATGCAGATATAATAATTGAGCAATGTAAGTGTGTGGGTGAGAGATGTGGTGAGGTATTGAGTGTGAACGTCAGAGTTGTATATGATGCTGTGCATTGTGATAAAGGTGCAGTCCAAGACATTAGTTACGGTCAAAATGAGGATGAGAGGTGTACATTTGACATAATACGTTTAACGTCTGCTGAGGAGGTGATGAGTACAGTACATTGTGTATATAGCATGAATGAGAGAGGTGTTGTGTTCAGAGTGGTGAAGAGTAGTGCTGTGAATGTAGGTGTAAATATAAGAGGAGCAGCACCAGGATGAGAATGTGAGAGTGTGGGTGGAAGAGTTAGAGTACAAGGGTAGAGCTTGGAGGCCAGAAATGGTTTTCAGGATAGCTGCACCAGAGGGTGATTATGAAGAGCTTGTGTATGCTGGATAGGTTGAGAGATGAGCATGCACTTTGAGGTGGATGCGAGAGGGGTCAGACCAGCACGAGTAGAGATTATGCAGGCCAAGAGGTAATGTTGAAATGTACACTTGTGGAGAATATGTGGATGTAAAGCGACCCTTGACCCTGTTCTCAGGCAGGTCGCACTGCACAGCACCACCTGTGTACCTGTGCCCCACTCGCTGCTGCTGTGAGTTCGAGGCCCTCCTCCACCCACAGGCTTCCACCTGCACCTAATCCCGGGTGGCTCGGTGGGTAGCCATAAGTATCTGTGTTCACCCTGTGACCCCTTTGCCTGTCTGCCTCTGTTATTGCCTGTCTGCCTTCTGTTTTATTTTTCATAACCCCATTATTTAGTGTAATCCATTTGTCTCGCTCCCACCTCCCAGCTGCTCCTCCCTCCCACCTCCCCTTATTATGGCTGCACGGGGAGGAGAGTGACCCGTGACCCTGTTTTCAGGCAGGTTGCTCCCCACGCCGCACAGCACCACCTGTGTGCCCGTGTCCCGCTCATTGCTGCTGCCGTGAGTTTGAGGGCCTCCTCCACCCGCAGGCTTCCACCTGCTACTCATCCCTGGTGGCCCAGTGGGGAACCATAAGTATCTGGGTGCCCCCTGTGCCCCCTCTGTCTGTCTGCCTCTGTTATTGCCTGTCTGCCTTCTGTTTTATTTTCTGTAATCCAATTATTTAGTGTAATCCTTTTTCTGTACCCCCTGTGCCCCCTTCTGCCTGTGTACCTCTGTTTTTGTTTTCTGTATTTTTGTTTTCTGGTGTAATTCTTCTGTTGTAGCATTGTATTGTGCCTCACATTTCCTGCCTGTTTCCGCTCTCCTTTTCCCGCCGCTGCGTACCCTGCGGCCCCACCCCTGTGCACCCATTAATCCCGCTCCCAACTCCCAGCTGCTCCTCCCTCCCACCTTCCCTTCTTATGGAGGCTGCTGCGCGGCCGCACCACAGGCACATTGGAGATGCACCTAAGGCAAGCCCATCTGCACCTGTCAGCGTCTGGACTGCGCCCAGCGCCAGACCCCCTGGCCCTCGCAAACACCATGACACCTGATGCCTATACAACACCAGCACCCTCCACGCACTCAACACCGGCTGTTCACACACCTGATTCCGGGCCACCCCAAAACGCACCCATGGACCCTTCTCCTGCTGGAATTGCAACAGCCTCCGATGCATTCTACTCATCACCAGCTGCGCCCGCAAGCACGCCATCGAACTCTGGGACCTACTCGACTTCTCCCCAGAGGTCGCCTTCCTGACGGAGACCTGGATGAACCCCTCCTCGGCACCCGACATTCCCAAAGTCATCCCTGACGACTACAAGATCACCCCCAGGGACCGCACCAACGGAACAGGAAGAGGACTCGCTATCGTCCACAGTAACACCCTCAGAATCTTGACCGGCACTGACGACATGCTTATCGCAGCCGAACACCTGCACTTCCAGTTCCACACTGACTCCGAGACCACCCTCAGAGGAAACCTCATCTACAGACCACCCGGCCCCCGGCTGCAGTTCAGCGACTCCATTGCCGACTTCGTCAGCATGCAAGCCCTTGCATCCACGGACTACATCCTCCTCGGAGACCTGAACTTCCACCTCGAGAACACCAACAACAGCAACTCCACCACCCTGCTCGACAACCTGGACAACTTCGGACTCAAACAGCTCATCACAAATCCCACCCATTCCGTCAGACACACGTTCGACCCCATTTTCTCTGCCAGAAACCACGTCACCTTCAGCCACACCACCGAACTCCACTGGACCAACCACTGCTGCATCCACTTCACCTTCGAGAAGCCTACCATGCACCACCGCACATAGCGGGCCCCCCACCACAGCAGAAAAAAGTCACCAAAGACCAGCTAGCCACCACCCTCGCCCAAAACCCACCAGCGGACACTACAGACACTGACTCCGCTGCCCTCAACCTCAGGCAATGGATCGACGACTGCGCCAACACTCTTGCCCTGGTCAGGAAACCCTCGAACAGAAGCACCGACAGAAAAGCCATCGGGTTCACCGCCAACCTCCAGGCATCAAAGCAGGCTTGCCGTTGGCTCGAGAAGAAGTGGCACCACGAACAGACACCCAACAGCAACAGAGCCTACAAGAGCGCAATCCGCAGACACCACCAACTCATCCGAACCGCCAAAAGGACCTCCTTCAAAGAGCGCATTGACAACAACGCACACAACAGCAAAGTGCTCTTCAACATCGTGAAGGAACTCTCCAACCCCAGATCCAACTCCAACGACATCCAGCCATCACAAGACCTCTGCGACTCCCTAGCCACCTTCTTCCACCGCAAGAACACAGACATCTACAACAGCTTCAGCAACCAGCCCCCCGACAGACACAGACACTACAGACTCTCCGCCCCCCAGCCACAACGACCCCCTGCTCTCCTGGACCCACGTCAACGACAAAGACACCATCAAAACCATGAACACCATCCACTCTGGCTCTCCATCTGACCCCTGCCCACACCATCATCTTCTACAAAACAAGCTCCACCATCAGACCCCATCTCCGCAAGATCATCAACAGCTCCTTCGAGACCGCCACCTTCCGGGAGAGCTGGAAGCATGCCAAGATCAATGCCCTACTCCAGAAACCCAAGGCAAACCCTAAGGACCTCGAGAACTTCCGACCCATCTCCCTCCTCCCGTTCACGGTGAAAGTCATAGAGAAGATTGTCAACAGGCAACTGACCTCCTTCCTCGAACAGAACAACATCCTGGACCCGTCCCAATCTGGATTCCGCAGCAACCACAGCACAGAAACAGCCCTCATGGCCACCACAGACGACATCAGGGCCATGCTGGACAATAGAGAAACCGCGGCCCTCATCCTCCTGGACCTCTTGGCTGCCTTCAACACTGTCTGCCACCACACCCTCCGCACATGCCTCCACATGCAGAGATCAATGCCAAAATACTTGACTGGACCACCTCCTTTCTCACCGGCAGAACTCAGAGTGTCTGCCTCCCCCATTCCGCTCTAAAGACACCAAGATCATCTGCAGCGTACCCCAAGGATCGTCTCTCAGCCCAACACTCTTCAAAGTCTGCATGGCACCGCTCGCCAACATTGTTCGATCCCACGACCTCAATATCATCTCATATGCTGATGACACCCAGCTGATCCTCTCCCTCACCAAGGTCCCTACACCCGCCAAATCCAACCTCCAGGAAGGGATGAAGGCCATCGCCGAATGAATGATGAACAGCCGCCTGAAACTGAACTCGGACAAGACGGAGGTCCTCATCATCAGATCCACCCCGTCTGCCTGGGACGACGCATGGTGGCCCGCCACACTGGGAGCTGCACTGAGGCCCACTGACCACGCACGCAGCCTGAGAGTCATCCTGAACTCTGCATTGTCAATGACCCAGCAAGTAAACACTGTCTCCTCCTCCTGCTTCAACACCCTCTGCATGCTCCGCAAGATCTACAGATGGATCCCCACCGGAACCAGAAGGACGGTCACCCAGGCCCTCGTCAGCAGAAAACTGGACTATGGCAACGCTATCTACGCAGGAACCTCAGCCAAACTCCAGAAATGACTACAACGCGTACAGAACGCCTCTGCGCGCCTCATCCTCAACATCCCCTGCCACAGCCACATCACAGCCCACCTGAAAGACCTGCTCTGGCTCCCCGTCAACAAGAGGATCACCTTCAAGCTCCTCACCTACGCTCACAAAGCCCTCCACAACACCGGACTAGCGTACGTCAACAAACGACTCACCTTCTGCACCCCTAACCGCCAGCTTCGCTCTACTGACCTCGCCCTCGCCACCGTCCCCCGCATCCATCGAGCGACCGCCGGCGGCAGATCGTTCTCCCAGCGTGCAGCAAAACCAGGAACACCCTCCCCATCTGTGAAAATTGAAGAAATTGATGTACATAGACAGCATTCATTTCCCCTCTTCTCCCACTCCTCTCCCTGTGAGCACCGTGAATACCGTAAACTATTGATTGTGTATCACTCTGCCTGTAAAAGCCCCTACCCCTGTGCATATGTACAGCAGTTTAGGCACCATGGTTCTTTTTACCCATTAGGATCTCTGGTTTCCCTCCTGCGTGTATCTTAACCCCCCTCCCGTGCATAGACCATGAAGCTCTCTCCCTCTGCGCGACCCCGCTGTGAAAGGTAACTCTCCCCCTTGACTCGCACAAAACCCCCCTATTCCTTCTTGGAAAGGCATCCTTCGCCTTAGCTGACGTAGCCCTCCCCAGCTGCACCTGACTGCCCCCGCTCTCTCGTATACGGGTCATAATATCTCTCGCTCTCTGTGTGACTCTACCCTTGTGTCCACCCTGGCTACCCCTCCCTTCCCCTCACGTGGGCAAGTCATAAACCCTCTTCTTCTGCAAGGCCCTGTCCTTGAGAGTCACGGCTGCGCCTGACCAACACCACCTTCCCTTCCACGAATGTCCCTCTGTTGACAAAGCCTCCCCTCCGCGCTCGATTGTCCACGCGGCATGAATACCACTCCTTTGATGACCCTTTCCCCCGAGTCCGGCTGACCACACATGTCCGAGGCCATCGCCTGAGTCAGGAGATACCCTTTACTGCCCTTATTATACGGAGCCACTTCTCTTCAAAGGGTCCTCTATTGGTCTTAGCCACCCCACCCCCTGGGCTATGATCAGGCGTACACATCCTACGAGACACTCAGCTGCGTGATTGCCCTCCCCTCTTATCAGCAGGTCAAGGGTCCCCATTGTGAATGTATGTGGGTAGGATCACCACGAGGATCATAGGATCATCACGAGGGTTATAGGGTTGTCTTTCTCTTGCGCCATACAGTCCTGATTGTGTTATCTAGTGTTCTGTAGGGTATAAAAACAAGAGTCTCAGCTCACTTGTTAGAGCACCTCCCGAAAGACACTGTGTTTCGTGTCCGAAATGACTGGCTCTCCTCATGAGAAATAAACTCTGTTCTTGATTCCTGCTTCCAGCGCCCGTCTCTTTATTTTGGTAACTATTCAACATGGGAACTAAGAGGCGGTTTGCGCCAGCGGCCTGGGCATCGATAGGATTATGGGCTCATTTTCAACAATTGGCGCCCAACGTGGGGCCCATCAGTGACATGAGGTTCGGTAAGAGAGATCCAGACGAAGAAGTGAACATCTAAATGATCGGGGCATGCCTGCCTTGAGAGGGCCCTCGCCCGGCGGCCGATCGATAGAACTTCACCAATTCTGAACGGACCTCTCTTGAAGTGACCTATTGTCCTGACTGGAATCCCACAGGAATGCTACATGGAGTAAGAGAACGAACGGGCGCTGGAGGAGGAAGTCGAAGAACTGTCCATATGGTCCGGTCCGGGTAAGATTAAGTAGGGCGTTTTTACGCCTGATTGGTAGGGTGGTTCTATCCACCTGATTGATTGATTGTTTGTATTGAAAATCGGTATTTGTATACCGAAATTATTGGTATTGGTTCATTTAGCTTTGAGGGCTACTTGACATATTGGTTCTCTTCTGAGAACGAGACATTCTCTGTTTTCAAACAGCGGCGAATAGGAACGTCGTCCCTCTTTGCAGATAGAGAAGGGTAGGTAATACAGACTTTTTGTCCCCGGTATTAATCCGTCGTGCCTACTTTTCTCCCCACTGAATTGTTTGAAGTCGATTGATAATCGATTGTTGTTCTTTAAGAATTGTTGAAGTCGATTAATAATCGATTGTTGTTCTTTTAGAATTATTTGAAGTCGATTAGTAGTCGATTGTTGTTCTTTGAGATCTTCCCTGTCTACAAACTGAGACGAGTAGAAATATTCTGTCTTCCTTTTTGGATAGCGAAGGGCAGGTAATGCAGACATTTGTCCCCGTTATAATCCGTCATGCCTGTTTTTCTCCCCACTGATTGGTTGGTTGCCTGAACATTGTTGTTCCAGGAATTGTTTCGTTTGAGGTATTTTCTGCCTGCAAACAACGTGGAATAGAAATATTCTATCTAGTCTTTGCAAGTAGTAAAGGGTAGGTTATGCCCCTTTGTGAATTCGTCAGTCCTACCCACTCCCCACTGTTTGGGGGGTAGCTCGCATGGTCCGCCCAGGAGACTACCCTTATGGAGGACATATACTCCCCGCTCATGGGCCATTTAGTGGAGGTAGACCATCTGGTCCGTCCAGGAGGCTACCCTAGTAGATGGAAGTACATCGCTCGGTCTGTCCAGGATGATACCCTAATGAAGGAATATATGTTCCCCTTTTTGATCGATAATCTCGTTCCACCCCGGACCATTTATTGGAGGGAACTGATCTGGTCCGTCCAGAAGTACCCCCTAGTGAAAAGGACACATAAAAATATGAAGTGATCACCGTTCCCTACTAACAGAAAGCTTTAGCTCGAAACACGCTAAGGAAGAGGAAGAAAAATAGAAAAAGAAATCAGGCTAAGTCAGTAACCCCCTGATGAGCTTTTGACTTCACTAAAAATAAGAAACAATAGAAATAGTTCGCAACAAGAAATATAAGATGGTGAAAAGTTTGAAGGAATGGCCACGAGGTAGCTAGGCTTCACTGCCTGTTCCTGCTCCCAACATGCCTGCCTCATTGCCCGCCACGCCCAAATAACGGTCACATGAAATAGAAACAATCCAATAGGTACCTACCCCCATTCCGGAAGCTCCCGGAGTGCAACAGGTCCGCGGTTACGCCCATCCGGAAGGCGAGGCCTCGAGGCACGAGGGGCTCGCCTGACCACGGTCGGGAGGAGATGATGTTGGGCAGGCGGTCCAAAGAATGGCAGAGACCTCTCCTTCTCTCCTCTCCTGCTGCTCTGCAGGCCACGGGGGGGGGCTGTCTTGCCTCAGCCACCGACCACCCCCCCCTTCTGTCTCTCGCCTGGTCCGATCCACGAAGAAGGCCGAAGCCGGGGGCGAGAATGGCGGCAAATCAAGTAGTCCCGCCACATTTCAAATTCCTGGATAGTTACAGGTAGTGCTGCCACATGTCGACGCCTGGACAGTTCCAGATAGTCCCGTCACAAGTCAAGAGAAAAGGGGGGGGGGCTGTCTTGCCTCTGCCGCCGACCACCCCCCCCCATCTTCAATAGCCAGCACGGCCAATATCGAAACGACGGAGCCGAGTAACGGCGCGGGGTCGCTGGAAGGGGGAGGTGACGCGAACGAGCCTCCCCCACCTCCCTCCAGGTGGAGGCTTCCAGCGACACCCCAATGCTCTTACTTAAAGAGGGTCAACATCATAAAGCGGTCCTCTGCCCAGGACGGGCACACGTTCCATGCCTTCTCCCCTCAACCTTGAAGATTCTATAAGAGCCGGGGGGCTCCGATCCCTCCGCATGGGTGCCCCCGCCCCCTTCACTGGGAACCACGACACCGGTGCAACTCCTGCCGACACCAGCCTCGGATTGGAAATGGCTAAAATGAAGCCACGGCACGGACTTGTTCAGTTCCGGAGGAACACCAGGATGACCCGGTAGGAAAATTGTTGCCGCCCTTCCCACTCTTTGACTCATGGTCCATATTTGCTAAACTGTTAACAATACAGCATAAAACTTTTCGAACTACCAACGGAAAGTTCTGGGCCAACCACGCGAGACTAGAGACTTTCTGACTGTGCTGGAACTTGCCTGACCCCACCTAAAATGGCGCCGCCACAAAATGAACGTATTTGAATAAACTTTGTTGCACCCAGATTGCGCAGCTTGTTGTCCCGAGATCTATGTGCAGTTTTTGGATAATGAAAGTAGATATGAAGGGCGTTGAGTATGTGTTTGGATAATGAATTGACTCAGGGTGGGTACTGATTATGATTTGGAAAATGAATTGGTGTAACTTAGATAACGAGTGAGTATTGGATAATGAATTTTTGAATTAATTAAAAATGAATTCTTGACATGCATCATGCTTGCTCTGTAAGGAAATTTCAATACGATTTTATTTGCACTGCTGCACTTTATGCAATGAACTGCCACCAATTTCGTTTATTAAAAGTATTTTGAAGAAGAAAGCATGGTCGTAGCAGTTGTATTAATGAGTTTTGGATGCCTTACTACTGTGAGCGAAGAGTAAGTATGATGAAGGATGTAGATCACAAGGGATCAGATATTTGGCAGCTACATTATGTGCCACAAACAGCCGGAAAAGTGTTTCAGATACCCTTAAAATGACACCACAGAAATGCCACCTGACTGACACCCTTGCACCCGATAAAGAGGGTTACGACCAAGTAGCTCATGTAGATACGCAGATCGTCAATGATTATCTATCTGACACCACTGGTCCCTCTGGGCTTAAACGCCGAGATGGCAAGGGTATGCAGTACGAGGAGATAGGGCGAGTATGTGGTAGGTAAAAACATTTTCGAACTACTGCATGATGATGTGCTTCGAATGCTGCCCCTCACCCCCTTCTTTTCCTCCCTTCTGCAGGTCACGTCAGAACGTCGACTGAGGTGTGGAAGAGCGACGGTTGGACCACCGACGAAAAAGGGAAAGGGGGATATGTGTTCAGTCGTTATAACAATAAGTTTTTTTAAAAAGGACGTAGGCCTAACATGACTGTTCCTCCTTAGGACTTAGTGACTGAGAGGATGGACCGACATAGAAACTGGACAGGTACTGAATGACGAAAAATTGACTAGAAATGACGTATTAAATAATGTAACTGGACGTTTGACTAGGTAGGGAAAGGACAAAGAAAAATTATACGGGTGAGGGTTGCCATGGCACCACCCGTCTAGAAAGTTAGAGATGTTGCTGATGTTCAGAATGCACTACCCCCCTTTTCTCACACTCTTATAGATATAGCCAAGCTGTCCGACTGTTCTCCCGATCAATACTTGCCGTTGCCTCAGCCTGGAGAACTTCCCACCAAAGAAGGAAACAGAGAAATGGCTTAAAGATCCCACCATGGGTAACTAGCACGACCAGGTTAATTACTGATCGACCAGCCGAGGTGTGAGTATTGGTAATTGGGAACGCTCGCAGGCGTGACAAGCGAGAAGGGGAAGGGGGGGGAAGGGTAGAAGGAGCTAAGCACGTAGATAAAACAGGATAGTAAAGATACGTAGGATATACATATAAAAACAGATCTTGTAGGCTAACAATTGTTTCCTGTTTTGTCATAAATGTCTTGTATATGTGTAGTACATGTGCCGTCTTCCCTGTCTGAGTTTGTGTGTGTATGATGTACGAATTTATGTCTTCCCTCTGTCTGTATCTGCGTGTTACCTGACCTTCGCTGTTCCGTGTTGTGAGCGCACTAAATGACCTATTTTTGTACACGTCTCTCTCTCTCTCTCTCTCTCTCTCTCTCTCTCTCTCTCTCTCTCTCTCTCTCTCTCTCTCTCCCTACATGTCATACGTGTACCGAATGGCTCGTTTAGATTGCGGACGACTCTCACTCTCTATGAGAGTCTCCCTATTTTCTCTCCCTCTTTGTGGTAAAATTGTGCCCCACCGGCACCAGTCTGATTTGATACATTGAACGCGAAGGTGTTCAGCAAAATTGACCGAAACTAAAATGGTCGTATCTCGCCATATTACTGCCTCTCCTTTCTGCAAAATGAATGAACTTGAATTGGCTGAGAAGGAAAGGACAGGTAAGACGACTAAAGTCCCCCAAATCTGGCCATTTAAGGGGAACTGTATGTCAATGGCACCTTATGTCTGTTCCTCAGAGACGAACGCCAACGTCTAGGTTGAACCCCCAATGCCCAGATTACCCCACCCCCTTTTGCACCCAAGCGCTAGCGCCCGAAGCACCCCCGCCCTGTTCGAAAAGGTTAGCCAGTCCTGATGGGAAATGCTTTGTAAATACTGAATATGATGTAATGCACAATTAATGGGAACCTCATTTACCTCACTTGATTTATAAATAAGACGATGAATAGACCTGCCATGAACCCAGTAGGAATACTGACACATGCACTGCTTGGTAATGGACCTCCGACTGTGACCAATGAGCGTATCTCCCAAATGCGTAGAATTGAGGGAGGAATTCACATGCGTGGATATCTTCTTTTTGCCATTTCACTGAAACCTTGTCTTGTACCTATTCAAAGATTCACGATCACCGAAGGAGATGGGTCAGATGCGACGTACAGCCTGACTGCGGATCTTGGGACCCGTGTGACCTCGACCAAAGGTGGAGCCGCAGAGCAACAGGATACGGGACGAGACCGCAATTTCAACGTGGAAAATGAAAAACGGTGGGCCGCCTCGAAGCCCCCGCCTGCTAACCCACGTGTGCCTGGAGTCTCCGCCCCCCTTCCTTGAGCCCGATGGATGGGCCTGCCTGCTTGTTATCCTTTGCTCCCTTGGTCCCTTTTGTGTGTCCCAGGAACTCTGACCCAACTCCGCCCTCTCCCCTATCGACTATTTGGACCACACTCACCCTCTTTTCCACGTGACTTTTTGCCAAGGGAAAGAACAGCATCCCACTGGGAATAGGGTGCTGCCACAGGACTGTGGGTGCCGAGCATAAGGTGCCACCAACCGGATTGTTTAGGGAACAGGACTGTGGTCTAACAGCAGAGGACTGACCGCACCCTGCAACGCGTAAGGATAAGAACCGAGCTGGACCTATAGCTCCACCGCCGGTGCTCAACAGCGCCAACGAAAGTACTCGGACTAGAGCCTACCAGTGATGGCTCACTGACAAAAAGACACTGGAACGAAGAAATATTGTATATTGAACTGAATTCCGCTCTCAACTACCTGGTCAAAACTGTTCATTGGTCACATTTTTTTAAGTCGGAAATATTTTTGCTATGTAGTGCGTTTAATTGTTAGGAACCCAATGAAAAGCAATTTTCTATGTACTGCATTCTGCCTATTGCCTTAACTGTCTATGATTGTACGCCAAATGTTAGTATCGACAAAATGCTAATTCATCAATGATGCCTGCCTACCTGTAAACCCATCAATTACAAATATGACTGCTGCTATGTAAAAAGGGGCGACTGTGAAAATTGAAGAAATTGATGTACATAGACAGCATTCATTTCCCCTCTTCTCCCACTCCTCTCCCTGTGAGCACCGTGAATACCGTAAACTATTGATTGTGTATCACTCTGCCTGTAAAAGCCCCTACCCCTGTGCATATGTACAGCAGTTTAGGCACCATGGTTCTTTTTACCCATTAGGATCTCTGGTTTCCCTCCTGCGTGTATCTTAACCCCCCTCCCGTGCATAGACCATGAAGCTCTCTCCCTCTGCGCGACCCCGCTGTGAAAGGTAACTCTCCCCCTTGACTCGCACAAAACCCCCCTATTCCTTCTTGGAAAGGCATCCTTCGCCTTAGCTGACGTAGCCCTCCCCAGCTGCACCTGACTGCCCCCGCTCTCTCGTATACGGGTCATAATATCTCTCGCTCTCTGTGTGACTCTACCCTTGTGTCCACCCTGGCTACCCCTCCCTTCCCCTCACGTGGGCAAGTCATAAACCCTCTTCTTCTGCAAGGCCCTGTTCTTGAGAGTCACGGCTGCGCCTGACCAACACCACCTTCCCTTCCACGAATGTCCCTCTGTTGACAAAGCCTCCCCTCCGCGCTCGATTGTCCACGCGGCATGAATACCACTCCTTTGATGACCCTTTCCCCCGAGTCCGGCTGACCACACATGTCCGAGGCCATCGCCTGAGTCAGGAGATACCCTTTACTGCCCTTATTATACGGAGCCACTTCTCTTCAAAGGGTCCTCTATTGGTCTTAGCCACCCCACCCCCTGGGCTATGATCAGGCGTACACATCCTACGAGACACTCAGCTGCGTGATTGCCCTCCCCTCTTATCAGCAGGTCAAGGGTCCCCATTGTGAATGTATGTGGGTAGGATCACCACGAGGATCATAGGATCATCACGAGGGTTATAGGGTTGTCTTTCTCTTGCGTCATACAGTCCTGATTGTGTTATCTAGTGTTCTGTAGGGTATAAAAACAAGAGTCTCAGCTCACTTGTTAGAGCACCTCCCGAAAGACACTGTGTTTCGTGTCCGAAATGACTGGCTCTCCTCATGAGAAATAAACTCTGTTCTTGATTCCTGCTTCCAGCGCCCGTCTCTTTATTTTGGTAACTATTCAACATGGGAACTAAGAGGCGGTTTGCGCCAGCGGCCTGGGCATCGATAGGATTATGGGCTCATTTTCAACACATCTGCCTCCGACAGGACCTGCTGGCCTTCAGGAGACTTCTCAAGACCTGTCTGTTCAAGCAGTAGCAGCACCCCCACCCCTCCCCAAACGCCTTAAGACCCTTACGGGTAAGTAGTGCGCTCTACAAGTGAACTGATTGATTGATTGAAAACAGTTGCCGGATGAAAGTTGAGGATGTAGTATGGTTAGCTGCAGCTTGCTGTCTGCCACTGATTGTTCATGGCAGATGGTTGACATGGCCGCTAGGAGAACACTAGCATATGCAAAACCTATTGGCATCACAAGACATGTTTCCTCCACCTAGTCTTGCCTTGACTGAGTTGTGTTTGGGCAAGTTACCCTTTGTAGGTAGATGTTGTCACTCATTGCTTATCCTTCCCATTAGATACTGCCCTGGGATCGAGTTGTTGAGGGTTTATATTTTACTGTCATGATGCATGAAGATTGAATGGCAGTCCGTTGCCTAGAGGGCTATAGCCCCCCAAAGTGAAAACTCCAAGGTGTGTGTTGGTGGCCCATCTAGGGGCAGACTACTTCTGAAACACCCCACACTTCCCGGTATACTACACACACATGGGTACTCATGGCATTCTGACTTTGAACGTCAGAGGTATGGGTAAACCAAGGGAGATAGACACATTGTAATGATATCCCTGGATGTGCAGAGGAAAGTCATTACACTGTTACAAGAAACACAGGTGACATCGGGATATTATACCCATTTCCATAAGTGTTTCAATTTCCAATATTTCTGCATCTTATACTCTGGTTTGGTAAGGGTAGCCCTTGTGTGGCTCCATACGGGGGACCCATTTAGCCGATAAGACACTGTCATGGAGCCGGGCGGCAATATGTCTTTGTAGAGGGTCTCCTGGATGTTTCCGAAGATCAGGAGGCAGTTTTTCATTACCAAATGTTGACAAAGCAGACTTCATTCTGCACATATCCATCATCCTCACAGGGTGTATCCATATCCCCTGCCTTGAGGATGTCAATGTCAATTGTGCCCAAGAGCTACAGTTAAAGTTCCCCACAGGATCCTCTCCAGTGCTAGCAGCTCATCTTACATAATGGTCTGCGCACTGGTCCCTCCAACACTGTCAGTGGATCTTACGTCCAGAGACTCATGAGTCATCCTACTACTCTGCAGCACACAATCTGCACATTCTGAATGGATTTCTTGTTAGCAGCTCACACTACAGCCTGAGGAGCTACATGCAGAATAGCTGTGATTAATATTATCAGAAGATGACCCTACATACATACAGATTGGGTGTAGTGTGCAGCGCCCCTCAGTCCACACATGGTGACTGCATCTTACATTGTTTTTGGGCTGTGTATGTTTATCATTCCTGAGGGATTCCGCCTCCAAATATTTCACTGACTACTGGGACATCACCACTTTTAGTTTGTTGGAGTGGTAAGCACTGAAAGCAGCACTGAGTGTCATGTGCTTGGGGCTTATGTGGTGTCTAGGGGAATGTATGATGTTACCATGCGTACATTCACCACACATGGCTTTACAACACAGTCATTACAATGACTGCGTTGTTACCACGCATGCCATTATATTGCAAGATGTAACAACGAATTGCTGTAGGGGGTGCAGTGGACTTAGGAATAGTATTAATTACTATTCCTACTCCAGTTTGTGCAACAGCAGGGAAAGTGTTGGATTTAAAATCCAACACATTCCCTGATGTTGCATGCCCCCACAGCAAGTTGTTGTTACGACTTGCAATGTAATGGCACGCATGGTAACAACACAGTTGTTGTAACAACCGCGTTGTAAACTTACTGCGTTGTGTTTACAGCATTGTAAATGCTGTTTCCCATCTAGGGCCAATGTCCACAGGCTTTGCTTTAAACAGAGGCATCACTAGGTCATCAATAGTCTGCTGGCCAGTTGCAGGCTGTGATGTTACCCACACTGACAGATGCTTAAACACATGACACCCATCTGATTGAGCAACTGCATTGCTTTTACTTTGCAACATGACAAGCTGAAATGCACACAGAGGGAGATACATCAGGGCAACTCCTGTCCTGCATCTTCTGTTGCTTAACAACAACCCAGCAGATGTTGATGATTATGGATAATCTGCACCAGATGCACAATAGTCAGGCAACAATCCATGAATCCTTCACAGTGCATTGTTGTGGCATATACATTCTCCCCTAGTCTAAACAAAAGGTAGATGTTTCCTGATTCCTGATTCCTGACTGGATTGAATCTACTTGTACTTGATCTGGCATTGCGTGCAGTGATCAACAACCCATTGACTGGTACAAGTGATTCTGCGCACTGCCAAGTAGACCACTCATGCTTTGGACAGCCGTCCGCCCAGTCTCGATAATACCTGAGATTGTACCTGAACACAGGTGACTGTATCTCTCTTGGGCCACCTTGAGTGATTAGAGACACCCACAATCCATGTGACTTTTTTTGGTATACATTGTTAAAACACAACAGTGACCAAGCTGAACTTATGGCTACAAACTTGTTTGTCCCTGTTTTCAAGGAATTGTTAATCCTTGTATAGTAGTGGCGACTTGCCTGCTGGCACACAAACAGCATCTAGTGCATGGTGTCCAAAAGGATTTTATCCCTGATAGATCCACGAGGCCTAACATTCTTATGCAAAATTGTATGCTGTAGATGGTCCAGGGGAGGTGTCCCTATGTAGCCTGCTCAGAGCTGGAATTGGTGAAAACAATGCCATTTATTGTGTATGTATGTTTTCCACTCTGTCAAAACTGGACAGAGCAGTGCAGCTGCAACAGCACATATGTGTGTTACAAGGCAAGCCAACTGCCAAGTCAAGAATCACCTTCTTTTAGATTGTGCAGAGGGACTCTCTGGGCTGTCCCCTTTCCCCTCTTCTCTTCTCCCTGACTATGTAGCCACTATCCCACAAACTTGTCTGTGTTAATGATGGTGCCCCCCCCTCTGGAATTCCCTGCCTCTTTCTGCCCAGTGCATTTCTGACCATTGGGCCTTTAGAAGGGCCGTAAAGACCTGGCTATTCTCTGATCATAAGTTGCCCTCCTGCCCGCTTCACCCTGCAGACCTTAGCGCTGGGACACATCATTGCTGGGCCAGCCATGTGCTTTACAAATATTTTAACATAACATAACATGGTGTGTCCACTGGGTGATGAGATAGTATCCATTGATTTAGACGACATGCTCCTCTATATTCAGTCTATCTGCAGGGACATTCCAGATATTTCTGTGCCATAATCAGATTTGCAGGGTGTGTCGAGGAATGTGTTAAATGGGCCAAGTGTTTTGTTTTGCCCTCTGTGAGGATTATCCTCCACAAGAGGTGATGGCGGATGAGCAAAGCTTGATGTGTAAGCTTCATATTTTTATTAAAATATGGATCTTTTTCTGTGATGATGCAGAGTATCTCATTGTGTGAATCTTAGAAGGGCCATATCCTCATTACATCCACAGACGGTTATTATGATCACTCTTCCAGTTACAGGCCAAGGCTGCATTTCACTTTCTAAGAAGTTAATGTTCCCCTGCATCTTGTGTTTTGCCATCACCTAGCAGTGGCTGTGCCTGGTGCGACCTCCAGGGAGTTTGGAACCATGCTGCGAGAGTTGATCTGCAATAGTGGCATGATAAGTGTGGCTCTGTGGAGGCTGCATCTGTCTAAGCGAAGGCTGTCCAGGCTTTGCATTTTAAAAAGAATGTTACGTGGCAGGACCACTGTAATGGCCAGTGTAAAGTTTGTTTGGTAGTCAGTTGTAAGAAGTGAGCATGGCACATGAGATTGCGGGATAAATGTTGCTCCATGAAGCGCAGCTCCCCTGTGGAGCTGACAGCCTGATGAAAGTGTCTTTTTGGGGTAGTGGGCCTGTTGCTATTGAGCAACATTATCCCATACTCTCCATTTCTTATTCTGCATGTCCTGGCTCATTCCCATTGAAGCATTGCTTTGAATTACTGACAGCATGGAAAGACACAGGATTGAGGTCAGTGGGTGACCTAATCAGGCTATGGGAGCACATTACCTTTGCCCAGTTGCAGGAAGATCCTGACAATGCAAGGGTCCATTTCTTGGCACATGGCACGCTGATGGCTGAGATGGGACACATGTGGAGAGTGACAGACACTGATTTGGTGCATTGGCCCCTAACCCACGCCCTGTACATCATGGGTGGAGTTCAGAGACTAGTGATCTTATTTGTTGATGTGTTTGGACACATGAAGAATTACTCACTGTCACCTGCTCGCTAGCTATGAAACACTAACATATTAGGGGTCCTCCACGGGCGAGGAGTTAGAATAGAACAGGCGCTACTGTTACACAGTAGGTAATGAGGCCAAACTTCAGTCTATTCAATTTGACATCTGGCACAGGGCATGTATCACCTCAGCTCTCCAACCACGAAAGTTTGTGTCCTGCCATTTTTGCACACAATGGAATGCATGGCGTATTCTGCAAACCTGTGTTGCTGAGTTACAGATGTACTTGACCCAGTGAGGTGTTGGTTCAACCTCCTTCGATTGGAGTGGATACGGATGATGTTTTTGAAGTTATCCAGTGTAAGTAAGGATTTGTGAATGCTCACCACACTCCATGCCATTTGCATATATTGTTAGGCCACTGCAGTCCCAACACTGCAACACTTGGGTGCAGAAACTCTCTAATGGTGTAGGGCAGAGGCTACTGCACAGCACAGGGAGTGAGTTATGTGCCTTCACAGGATTGCAATAGCTAAGCTGTAGGACAAATTGTTACATGAAGAGCCACTGGATGGACGTAGGACTTTGTAGGGTGAGGGTCAGAGACACATGGCCATGGACCTATCAGAGGTTTTCCAGACATGGCTCGATGCAGCAGCTGCTCTGTCATGTGAGGCAGACTGTCTGCATGACATTTTCTCATTTGTTCACATGTAGGGGTGTTTATTAGAACTCACATTTGCTACACTGCCAACTGTTGCCAATGGCTATTGTAATGGAGGCCCTGGTCTAACCCCTATTTGTGGCCTTTGAGGTATGTGGATTGCTGACTTTCTAAATGCAAATGATCCCTCTGTGCTGCTCCATCTTGTTATGTTTATCGTGTTGTTCAAGGGTGTACCTTGCGCTCCTGCTGTGGTATGCTTGACTCATTGATTAATGTTTGTTTTTGCCATCTGACCAGATCTCCATTGCCTACTTAATGACAGATGATTTGCATCTATCCCAATTTGTGGCCAGGACATGATTCTGAGGTGATAGTGAACTTTGGTTGGGATGTTGAAATGTCGTGTGACTTGTGTGAATAGGCATTCATTGTGCCATATGCCAGGAAACTCATTTATCTGTCTCTGTGTTTTGTATGTGAGAAATTGTCTTAGCTTTGAGATGTGTGTCTTCCTTTGCAAAGGTATTGGATGATGAACTATCCTTAGTGTACCTTCAGATGTGATGCTTGCTCCATGTGGACTGTTATCACTTTGTCCCTTTTTGAGTGCTGTGACTCCAAGTGGGACATTTTGATACCATGTCCTGGCTACACAGGTAGGTATCCTATCCCATGCCCTGCGGACTGGCCTGAGTGAACAGTGGTGGGTGACTGGCACGGGTCCATTAAGGGTGTGTAAACCAGGACTGGCAAAACATAGGGGGGCCCAAGATAGCTGTGTCCCAATGTATTTGGTTGCGGTGTGTGTGCTATCAGACCTGTATGCATGCTAGGGATTATATACAAGGGTTTCATCTATCTGAGGCCTGCACTGGATATGTGCTGGATCCTTCCCATATTGTTAGTCCTGACACATCCAACATCCCATTCTGGTTGTGTCTCCCTATGATGACCTTGCTCCGTGCCCTGCGGTGAGGCTGAGATGATGGTGGATGTAGGCTTTGGTGGATACCTGCTCAGACACTGCTGTACTCATCAGGACACAGGATGTGGGACTGTGGGATTGGGCTGAAGGGGGAGTGGCAGGCCAGGCTGGACTGTAGTAGTCAACTTGTTGTTTGGAGGCATATATTGATCCGTCAAAATTGGTGCATCGTGGTAAAGCTATGTGTGAGGTAGTAAACATGAAATGCCTAGGTTTTCCATCGGAATAAGTGGATGTATGGTATTGTACTTGGTAGATCAGCCATATATTTTGAGTTCATTTTACTGTATGGTTTATACATGTTGTTTAATTTCTGGCTATACAGTGTAGGTAATGTGGTTCTTGCTATGGTGTTTGGGAAATGGCAAGGTCATTGGTTTAAACTTCCTGCAATGTGACTTCCTATGACATGAAATGTTGTGGTCTTTGTATGCATTTCAGATATTTAGATTTTTCCTGGGGAAATGATGCATATAGGTGCAGGCATGGTGGCAGTGCATGTGTGTCTGTGGACATACTTTTGTGAGTACATTGAAGTTCTGATGCCCTGTGTTGTTTTGTTATGTGCTGTGCTGTACTCATGCATTCATTTTGTTACACATGAATGTCTGTATCTATGGGCAAGCCTGTTGCAACTTAAAATGTGTGTTTCTCCCAGTAGTTGGCAGTCTGACTGTACCTACCTGATGATGACCGTTCCCTCATTTGACATACACAGCATGCTACAAAACATTTTCTACTTTATTGACTTTTGCTGGGTAGTTATGTTAATCTGTAGTAGTTGTCTGACTTACTGGCAATGACAACCGCATTGGTTGGGGTTTTAATGTTCATTGTAGATGTATAGTAGAGGGATGACATGCGCAGCAGACTCCATAGCTACACGGAATCGGTCGAAGGAATCGTGTTCTGATGAGCTTCTGAGTTGAAATACTCCCCTTCCGCCTGCTCTGACATGGTGGTTAGCACGACAGATGCGACGCGTCGGTAATACGCATCATAATAGGGTGGGCAGTTTCGGCCTTGGAAGTGGCTCCGAAAGACTCCATTCGGCGTTACTGAAGGATTCCCGGTTCAAATATCCAGTCGGATTCAGAGTAACCGAGTCGGTCGCTAAGCAACGGGTTTTGGACATCATAATGCATCAGTTGGAACAACAGGATCCGAGAAAGAGTCAGTCGGATGGTCCGCCTCCCACAGGCTCTCAGATGCCCTTCTGCCCGACATCGTAATTGGCCCCTAAGTGTTAAATGAGTTTAGAGGTTTGTCGTTGGTGTTGATATTTGACTCTTGTAATAAATATCCTATCAGTCACCCGGCTGCTCAAAATGAGGGGTTATATATTTAAAATTGATTCTATGTTGATGGAGTCAGCTTTTTCCAAGGCTTTCCTAAAGAGAGTTGTTAGAGTTTGAAGGGTATTTAGTGAGGAAATCAAAGTCCAACCCTGACATTTTATGTTGTGCTCCTGTTTAGTGTCCTGGGAACACCTGCTTTAACCAATGCTCATTCATGCAGGTCAATGACACAAAAACCTCACAAATGAGTCACACTGAAAAGAGCTATTGAAATATTGTCAAATTATCTTCCAGATGTTCATCTCCCAAGGATGGAACACAGAGAAGAATGCCTACAGGGGGCACAACTAGGATTAAGAGACAGATATGAGATAATAACAAAGCAAAGTGACTACTTTGTGACAAGGCAGTGTAATGTAGAGCTGACGCAATGAATACAAATTACAAGTAACCACTACGTTCTAAGCATTACATATTATCATGGCAAGAATCATTTGGAAATGATTGCACCGAATAGGAAAGAGTATCTCATTTATCCATTGTGTTACAGTATAGTGCAATACTTTAAATTGGGGCTAATGAGAATATTCAACACACATAGCAACTAAATCAAATAGATGTATTTGTAATAAATTAAACTGGCTGCCATAGGCGTTTGGTTTTAGATCCTAGGACAGTCACTGACAGTCAATATACTCACATTTACTTTTTACTTTGAAATCTTTTTTATATTTATTTATAAATTCATACAAAGAAAACATAAAAAGATGCAAAAAGTGTCCACAAAAATGTGATGAAGTCATGTCATTAATGTCATCCTCCTCACATATACGGCATTTGTCACATTAAAGTAAAAGAAGTATTTGTTTGAAATAAAGTGTGCATTGTGAGTATGATAGGCAAATCCTTCCCATTAGATGAGTTGGCAATCCAAATACATACACACACACAACCTCCCCACACACAATCACTTTCATAGACAAAGCATTCACATTCCCAAGGGCTTAACCTCTCCCCTGTTGGTGACGGAACTGCTCTGTCACCTGCCACGGATGCGCTGTGCTGATGACGGAGCGGTTCGGTCATGGCCCGCTCGGCGCGCCTGCGTGGCGCATATTCCGCGCCTGTGCTGGACGTTCTGTTGTGCCTGTGGGGCCGTGACCGAACGCTCCTTCATCAGCACAGCGCACCCAAGGCTCGTGACGCAGCGGTTCCGAATATGAGCAAGCTGGAAAACGAGGCCATAAGGGAACTCACTCAAAACAAAGAACTGACTATAAAACCCGCAGACAAGGACGGGGCGGTGGTTATCCAAACCACTGCCGCCTACGACCAAGAATGTAGGAGACTCCTGTCTGACAGGAGGAATTACCGGATCCTGCTGAATGACCCCACTGAGTCCATACGTACACGAATTGGGGCAATGACTGAAGAGGCTTTGGCCCACAACTGGCTCACAAAGAAAGAGTCACAATTCCTGACACAAAAAAATCCACGCACCCCGTACTTTTACTGTATACCAAAGGTGCACAAAAGCCTTACCAACCCACCGGGCCGACCCATTGTGTCGGGTATCTCATCAATTCTGGAGCCACTATCCAAGTTTGCTGATGCCTTTTTGAGGCCACTGGTACAAACGACGGAAACATACCTAAGAGACACGAAAGCGGTACTACAACTATTGCAGGACCATCCTTTCAATCAGGACTCGCAGATGCTGCTGAGTCTAGACGTGGAGAGCCTCTACACCAGCCTTCCCCATGACGAAACCCTCCTGATCATCGAGGTGGTTCTATATTCCAAATCATGGGAATACCAAACTCCACGGGGAGTGGTGATGGAGTGCATCTCCATGCCTTTGACAAAAAACTTTTTTGAATATGAGGGCACCCTGTAGCTGCAACAACACTGAACAAGCATGGGGAGTACTTTCGCGCAGAGTCTGGCGGGGTTGTACGTACACCATCTGGAGTCTGCAAAGATTCTCCACCAGAGCAAACCTGTATAGGAATCAGATTCGGACCTGGCGACGCTACATTGACAACGTCTTGGTGATCTGGGAAGGAAACAGCCAGTCAATCACAGACTTCATGATTTGGTTAAACACACAGAATACCTTCCTCAAGTTCACCCACTCCATGTCCAACGAATCGATGGTATTTCTGGACTTAAACATCTACTATGAGTCCGGTTTCTTAAAGACAGAAACACATTTCAAGCCGACAGCAAGGAACTGTCTGCTCCGTTTTGATATTTTTCATCCTGGCCACCTGCGAGAGAACCTGCCATACGGACAATTCCTTCGCTTACGCCGCAACTGTAGCGATGTGGTGAGGTACAAATCCCAGGCCCAAGACCTGAGTAAGAAACTCAAACAAAGGCAATACCCCGAGAGGGTGATTAACAATGCAATGAAGAGGGCGCGGAATAACAACCGAGAAGCACTTCTCGAAGACAGAGCCCCAAAAGAGAACACAGTGAACAGACCGGTATGTGTGACAACATACAGCTCACTGTCCAACCAGGATTCGAAATTGATTAACAAACACTGGCGGATACTAACCAGTGGTACCTTGAAATTTGAAAACCCCCTTTTCGCCCACAGGAGAGCCAAGAACCTCAAAGACGTTCTCGTACACACGAGACCACGTACTACCATTATCCATCAACCACGGGTACAAGGGTTGCAAGGTCACCACCCAGGCGGCAACTGCAGCAGTTGCCACCTGACTAAGAAGAGTCAGAACCTAACTTTCAACAACGGCACCAAGTGGGAACAGCTAACTTTCACCAACTGCAACAGCAGGAACGTTGTCTACCTCATCACATGCCCATGCAAAATGGAGTATGTAGGCATGACCACCTGGGCAGTGAAAGTTAGAATAAATGAACATAAGAGTAACGTCAGGTGTAGGAAGTCGACCACCAAATTGGCAGCGCACTTTGTGGAAGCACAACATTGTGTCAACGAGATACACTGGACAATCATCGAACAACTAACCACTGACGTGGGTTCATTTGAGAAAGAGCAACAATGGGTCTTCCGCTTGGGCACTGATACTACAGGCCTTAATGACGCTATCAAAAGAGGGGGGTTTCCTTTCTGTGGTTATTTTATAATGATTATACAATAAATCAGACCAATAGAGTAAGATCCAACTAAGCACCGAAACGCGTCGACAACTTTGTTTTTATAACATTTTTATACTGTAACACTAGGAAGAAAAAGTATATGTATGTATTTTGATGTTTATATGAAATTGTTTGAATTCTTGAATATAAATGCTTGTTTCTTCTTTTTAATAAATGTGACAATTTTTGATACAACTTTTGGTCTAAAGGTATATGTGTTTTTGAGGATACTGTAAAATCTGTCCCGCAACAGTGGTCTTACTCTATTGGTCTGATTTATTGTATAATCATTATAAAATGCCTTTAGGTTGCCATATTGAGCTGGAAGACAACCCCCAGTACAACGCTAAGGCTCATGAGGCCATCTAGCCTAATCTGTGAAGTAAGCATTGGCAAAACAAACCATTTTTCTCCAGAATCTAACATCAATGGAAAAAGAGTTTTTTCCTGAACATGTGTGTGTGTCCTTGTCATTGTATTTGTCTATGTCATTTTATTTTACAGGGTCCTGGACCACAGTTGGTTCCCCAATACCTGTTCTTTTTTGTCTTGACCAGGTCATTTTTCCTGGACATAATCAAAATCCTATTGTAAGGATATGATTTATACTGCTTTTTTCTCCACAGGTCTGACCATATCAACGCCACTTGGGCGCAACAGACTGATACATTGAAACACTATTAGGAACATTACACTAATAGTTTAATTTTGTATTCATTTTTATGTTTTTGTAGAGCACACTTTTACATTAACACTACATGTGAGTAAGGTGAGGGTAGTAGTGCATATCCTCATCCTGAAGAAGCGGTCCTTGTACCCCGAAACATGTTGACGCACTTTCTGATGTTGCTGTACCTAAATATACAGTAAACAACCTCACACTGCACCCTTTTAACAATATCAGCCGAGGGCTTAATACATTTTTATTTTTCCACACCCTACGAGCCAGGTATTTTTTTAAACTATCACGTTTTCACCACCTCACCACTCACACTTAACCACTCTCCACACACCGACACATAATACATCTGAAGTGCTCCTACACAGCCGTTAGTCGTAGCACGCCACATTCCGTAGAGGGGTGCGAAGACCCCAATGATGGTAGAATGACACCAAGGGGCCTGTTGGTGTGTGAGGGGTATTCTAACAACACGCTGTGCTCCCCACTACTGTAGGGAACAGCACCACTACCAGAGTGGATTCTATTTTGTTTATGTGAATCCAAATACATACACACACAAAACCTCCCCACACACAATCACTTTCATATACAAAGCATTCACATTCCCAAGGGCTTAACCCCTCCCCTGTTGGTGACGGAACCGCTCCGTCACCTGCCACGGACGCGCTGTGCTGATGACAGAGCGGTTCGGTCACGGCCCACACGGCGCGCCTGCGCGGCGCAGATTCCACGCCTGCGCTGGACGTTCTGTTGAGCGGGCGGGGCCGTGACCGAACGGCTCCGTCATCAGCACAGCGCACCCAAGGCTCGTAACACAGCGGTTCCGTCATGAGCATGGGAGCCCGCGCGGCCCCCCCACCCCCTTAGCGCTGCGGCAGAATTGCCGCCGCAGCAAAGGGGTTAATGGCATTAAAATGGTTTATCATTAGAAAACAAAAAGGGATTCACTAGTTAAGTTACCCGGGGTTGTCATTTAAAAAAAATATTATTTGCTCCAGTTTCATTGGTACTTTCAGAGAGAATGGGATCTTTGATAGATTCCAGTGCCCGACAGCGATAAACAATATTTGATAAGAATCCTACCACAGATATCAGTGAGGGGGGTGATAACATGTTGGCATTACTTACACCTGTTATTTAAAAGTACTCAGTCTCAGGAATACCTGGTCTTAAGAGAACAAGAGGGGAGTCTTCACAAACTGGTAATCGGTTGTAAAGACAGACATGTACCTGACTCCAACCAGATGGCAATGAAGGCTAGCGAAGAGGCTGTGGTACTAGTTACATGATGGCATAATTCAGAATCATTTTCTTGCAGCAGACATAGTTATTTTGTTAGGGCTCGTATGTATTTAATTTATTATGTGATTTCTTTTATGTGCTACATACGTCTACGAAGCCACCTTTGAACACGGGTGAGCAGAAGGAAGAAAGTCATTCATTTACAAAAGACTTAGGGCCATATGTAAGAGGCCCAATACCGGTCGGTAAAGAATTTCGGCCTTCACCGACCGGTATTGGGCATTTGGAATGTAGGTGGCATGATTGTAGGATTCGGTATTTTACCGAATCGGTAACTTAAGGAATCGGTAAATTACCGAATTCTTAACATACCGATTCAGTAAATTACTGAATCCTTAATGTAGGAAGCACTCAAGTGAGTGCTTTTCACATTTAAGGAATTGTTATTTACCACCAACTACAAGCTGGTTGCAAATAACGAAAACCGTTAAAAAAGCAATTTTGTGCTTTTTTAATAGTGCCATGTGGCACACATACATGCCCTTAGGGCATGTATGTGTGCCACATGAGCACCCATGCACTATTCAGGGGTGCAACAGGATGTCAATGTGACACCCTGCCACCCTTGTAAGTCTACCCCCTATTATCGATTCAGTATTTACCGAATCGGTAATTCTCATTCATTCCTATGGGCCTCCAGGCCCATAGGAATGAATGGGGAATACCGATTCGGTAAATATGAATCGGTATTTACTGAATTTTACCGATTCGGTAAAATTTACTGAATCATTAGCTACATACCATTTACCGATTCTAAAATACCGAATCTGTAAAATTCGGTATTTTACAATCAGTAAATGCTATTTACCTACATCTGGCCCAAAGTGACTTAAGTAAAACTGAGTGTATCTGTGTGCAATACAGCATATTTGGTGTTAGGAGCTAAATAGCCATCTGTGCCTACTGGATAGAAAAAGCTAAGACATCAGACCACATATAGGCAATAGGAAGCAAACGTGAGTTTGGTGCTGAATTGTGTTCCTAGATAGGCAGCTCCATCTCAAATATAGCAAGAAGAGAAGGTTCTTCAAATCTCTGGTGATGGAAGGGCTTTCCAGATTTTAGACTGTTGGATATGTAGATACTTCCCACTAAATCACTAGTACCTGGCTGGTTGTATGGATAGACAGGTACCTAATTGATTTCACTCTCAAGTATCTACCTGGGTGCTCCACCTACATATATAATACTAAATATCATTGGGACATAATAATGAGTCCTAATTATAATGGTGTGCAGAATGTAATGGCAAATAAGATTGAAGGTAAAAATATCATGTTTTACACTTTGAATAAAATATTGTTTGTTTATTTTATTTATTTATTTTGAAAGTTGTATACAGCGCTAGCTCCACCCGAGGGTATCGGAGCGCTTTACATCAGCAGTGATAGAATACAATAAAGAACAATCATGGCATTTGAACAAAACACGTTGTACAGGTGCTCAGAACAGAAAAAGTGCGGTTTCACTGAGGAATGCAATATCAGTATCTTCATTAAGAATGGTTTCTGAGATTGCTGTCGCATGTCGGAAAGCTGAATGACAGTTCACGAGCATGCAGGTAAGAGGTTTGGGTTTGGAAATAGGAGGGGTGAGTAGTTGAATACTAGTGAGATGGGGGGTCTCGGGGAGCTAGGAGGGTCAGCGGTTCTGCTGGTCCCCAGAATAACTCTGTTCTGATAGTCCTCGGAGTATAAGGGATTTTGGAGGGAAAGGGGAAAGTTTCCTTGTGTGGGCGGTCGTTAAGGTAGGAGAGGCAGAGGGCAAGGAGGTCAGGAGCGGAGTAGGTGTTTGATGTTCGAGAGGGATCTGTGCAAGCGGGAGAGGAGAGGCATTGTTAACCAATGTTTGCGTTCTAAGTGTTTCTTGGGGTTAACATAAGAGAGGTGGGGCCGGGAGGGTCGGGCATAGGGTTTGTGGGATTTGAATCGGTTGAAATCTTTTCTGAGTAGGGTAAGTTCGGAAGCTAGGGTGATGAGGTTATCATCAAAGTTACGAAGTGTCTGGATGAGGTTAAGAATAACCCTGGGCAGTGAACTACACTCCGCTCGCGGAGTTTGCGAAGTAGGGCAACTTCACGCTTCGCAGTGAACGCGAAGTTGTCGAATACTTCGCAATCTACAGCGTAGCGTAGTTGTTTTCTTCCGAGAGCGCTCAATAGCGTTCTCGCGTGTGCGGTAACGACTTATCGTGGTTCTGCGTTCGCCTTCTCGATTTTCTATCCCGGTCGCTTGCGCCACGATGTTTGGAATCTGGCCGCACAATCCCGCGAGACTGTGCGAACGAGATCACGTCATTTGGACGTGCAAACACGTCATTAGGACGCACAATCTTCCTTCCGGCGCAATGTTGGTAAGATCGCGTTTCGGAACACGCAGAAACTGAGATCTGGCACAGAATATCTCTTTAGCATGATAAAACCTTTCTCGAAAATGATCATTTTGCTCAGAAAAACCCCTCAGATTGTGATTTGGCTGTAGTCTTCTGTACAAGGAGTCCTCTTTTTTTCTACTCTTTTTTTCAAGAGAAAGGAAGTGCCCCTGAGTCTCCAACTTCCTGTTCCTGTCCAGCAGGCTCCTCCCAGTGCTTTGTCCATGTGCTGTTCACTTTCATTTGGATTTTGGAGCTGGAAGGATCACTTTTTGTGTATGTCTGCTGCATCATATCATTTGATTGGATTTATTGAGGACTTTTGGATTTGAAATTTTCTTTTACAAGCAAGTTGGAGAATTGGTGTACGTGTTTGTTTGATTTGGACTTTTTTACCTACAGTTTACTGGGCTTTTTAATCCTTGTTAAAAATGATTGTTGAGGGAGGCCTGTACTTTCATGAGGGGCCAAGTTGTATTTCTTTGAAATTTCATCCAGTAGGCCTAGAGGTACCCATGGGTCTAACCATGTTTCTGTGGTGTAATTTGAATTTCAAGTTTTCAAACATCATGGATGGCATTGGATTCAATTGCAAACTGTGTTTTTTGGAGTGGAATTTCAGTGTTTGTGTGTGTGTTAATTAAATATTGGCTTTTCAGCCAATAGGTAACCCTAGGAGTTCATATAGTTAGTGTAGGCGTGCTTGAGTTCATTGTATGTACTTTCTGTGGTGGCCTGGCCATGTGGTGGTGGCCATTTTGTATGACCATCCTCTGTGCTTTTGCCATAGGCCTCCAAGCTTGTGGCCTACTCTGGCAGTAGGCCCAGAGGTACTACTCGAGTCATCATGGGTGCATGAAAATTAATCAACTGTTTTTGTGGTGTTTGTTTAATTTGTAACATCATGTATGGCATGAATGGCTTTGGATTGATTTGCAAAATGTGTTCTTTGGTGTTGAATTTCAGGTTTTGGGTGTGTGTAAATAATATGGCTCTTTCTGCCAGTAGGTAAGCCTAGGAATTCAGCTCACGTAGTTTTGGTAACTTTGCACAGTGCGACAATGCGACCTTACAGTTTTTGTCTTCTTCAAGCGCTCAATCCGAGCACGCTATAACGACTTTTTGTACAGTTCGTGCTGCCGAACACGGCGAATTTGCAATCTCGCGAGCAATATGTCTCGAGTTGCTAAAACCTTCTCGAAAATTATGATTTTGTTCATTTTGCTAAAAAAACTTCTCAGGTTGTCATTTGGTTGTAATTTTTGGAGCATGGAGTCATTTTTCTGTTCATTCTTTTTTTTTAAAAAGAGGAAGGAAGTTCCCCAGAGACCTCTACTTCCTGTTCCTGTCATTTGTATGTACTTTGTTGTTTGAGGGTGGGCTGGCCATGTGGTGGTGGCCATTTTGTGAAGCCAAGCATTGTCCTTTTGCCATAGGTATGTATTGTCTGTCTTCTCTTTCTTTTCATGTTGTTTTGGGTGGCCAGGCCATGTGGTGGCAGCCATTTTGTGTGACCTTCCACTGCGCTTTTGCCATAGGCCTCCAAACTTGTGGCCTATTCTGCCAGTAGGCCTAGAGTCCCAGAGGTAGAAATCGGGGGTGCTTGATGTAGCTGTTTCTATGTTGTCTGTTGAATTTTAAACATAATTTATGGCATGGATGGCATTGGATTGAATTCCCAAATGTGGTGTTTGTGGTGTAGTTAACTTTTTGGATGTGTAGATGCATTTGTTGTATGTGTTGTTGTTTTGTAACTTTCCAACCTTTTTAGCCATGCAGATTTTATTATTTGCATTAAGCTGTCATGTGTAAATAACAGGCATCCTCCTTTGTCTGGCCATATAGGGATATAGGCCTGCTTGAGTTTATTGTATGTACTTTCTTGTTGGTGGGCTGTGGGTGGTGGCCCTTTGGTGAAGCCAGGCATTGTGATTTTCCCATAGGCCTGCATTGTCTGTTTTTTATTCCTTTTCTTATTTTTTGTGAGCGCCTGGCCATGTGGTGGCAGCCATTTTGTGAGACCAGCCACTGTGTTTTTGCCATAGGCCTCCAAGCTTGTGGCCTACTCTGCCAGTAGGCCCAAGGGTACTTCTCGAGTCATTGTGGGTGCATGAAAGTTAATCAACTGTTTTTGTGGTGTTTGTTTAAGTTTTAACATCATGTATGGCATGGGTGGCTTAGGACTGATTTGCAAAATGTGGTTTTTGGTGTGGAATTTCAGGTTTTGGGTGTGTGTAAATAATATGTCTTTTTCGGCCAGTAGGTAACCCTAGGAATTCAGCTCGCGTAGTTTTAGTAACTTTGCACAGTGCGACAATGTGACCTTACAGTTTTTGTCTTCTTCGCCCGCTCAATCTGCGTGCTCGGGCACGCGATAACGACTTTTTGTACAGTTCGCGCTGGCGAACATGCCGAATTTGCAATCTTGCGAGCAATATGTCTCGAGTTGCATAAAACCTTCTAAAAAATGATGATTTTGTTCATTTTGCAGAAAAAAAACTCCTCAGGTTGTCATTTGGTTGTAGTTTTTGGAGCATGGAGTCATTTTTCTCTTCATTTTTTTTTTTTTTAAAAGAGGAAGTTCCCCAGCGACCTCAACTTCCTGTTACTGTCCTTTGCATGTACTTTGTTGTTTGAGGGTGGGCTGACCATGTGGTGGTGGCCATTTTGTGTGACCTTCCACTGTGCTTTTGCCATAGGCCTCCAAACTTGTGGCCTATTCTGCCAGTAGGCCCAGAGTCCCAGATGTAGTCATCGGGGGTGCTTGATGTAGCTTTTTCTATGTTGTCTATTGAATTTAACATCATTTAGGGCATGGGTGGCATTGGATTGAATTCCCAAATGTGGTGTTTGGGGTGTAGTTAACTTTTTGGATGTGTGTTAATAAATGCCTTTTCGTTGTATGTGTTGTTGTTGTGTAACTTTCCAACTTTTTTAGCCATGGGGATTTTTTTTTGCATTAGGCTGTGATGTGTAACAGGCATCCTCCTTTGTCTGGCCATATAGGGATATAGGCCTGCTTGAGTTTATTGTATTCTGGGCTTTACCCATGTGCCTGTCATGAGTGACCATGTGGCTGGGTGCCATGGTGGTGGTAGTAGTAGTGTGCTGTTTTGTTTTTGCCACATGGGCCTGTGTGTCTTTCCTTTATTCCTGTTGGCTTACTGTTTCCATCCCCATTGCTATCTGCTGCAGGTCACTGATGCTGCATCCATCCGACATGATGTACAAATTAAGGAAAAACAAGTTCCACTTCCACTACGTTTGTATTTTAGTTCTTTGCTATTCTTACTCTTACTGAGTGTACTAACACTACTAGTAATTAAAATTAAAGCTCAACAAATTCCACATTTGACTGATGTTCTTCTGCCTTCTTTGCTTGTAGGTGCAGAAAAACTGAGGAGGAGGTGTCGGTCATCATTCATTGCCTGTTGTACTGCCAGACGGACGTCCTTCTGTTGTACGTGACGTGTGGTGTGACCGGACCAAGCATCTCTGCAACTTGTGCAACTGAGTGCTGCTGACATCTGAAGAAGATGGGCCCAAAGAAAGCAGGTACCGGGTCCTCCAAGACCAAGAAAGTTGCTGAGAAGAAGAAGGAAGAACAGAAGAAGAAAGTGACACTTAAGTCTGGTGTTGACCCCAAAACCTTTTTTGGGAAACCAAAAAGCACGCCTGCAGCAGCGGTGTCTGGGGTGCAAGCTGGGGCCAGCACCTCGCATCAGTTGGCCCAACACACCAACCCAGGCCCAAGCAGATGAGTGTGGAAGAGGTAGCCAACCTAATGGTGGAAAGCAATGATGCTGAGCCTGACCTAAATGTATCGCTATCTCAAAGTAGTGCACAATCAACGCATGAGGGAACACAGCAGATAAGTGCTGAAGAACAACAACCGCAACCACCGCCCGCAATAGTATTTGTTGTTCCTCCCGAAGTAGGGGCAGTTCAGGAAATTGAGCCTCATGCAAAGCAAGAAGAAGAGGAAGCCACTCATGCAGGAGATCTATTGTCTTCTAAATCCCCACCAAGGAAAAGGAGGGTTAGTCCATCGAGTTCTTCGCCAACCATCCCTTCTGATGATCTAGATCTCACTTGGGGAGCCACAACAACATGAGCATGAGAGGGAGACATATCCCAAGACCAGGCTAGGGAAAAGGAAGGTTCCAGAAAGCCTTACACTTATGGAGGTCGATGTAGAACAGCAGGACAATGATGATGATGAGTCTGACCCAGTCATCACAAGCATCACTCCTAGTCCAGAGGACATGGAGACCAACATTTTTTCCCCAATCCAGAATAGCTGCGACTAGTAGGGATGTAGCACGCATGCCTCCGACACAGGTAACACCAACACGACCTCCAGCTTCCATATTTACATTAGCAAAGGGCGGGCAGCGTCCTACATGCAGCACAAGCACCACCTCAGCAGAAGTAGGTAGTGGTACTACTGCACAGCCACATAGTCAAATTCATCACACACCCTCCAGTTCATCCGGAATTGGAAGTGGCACCTCTAGCAGGAGTCAAAAGTTAACCTCCCCAGTGTGGGACTGCTTTACGGTTAACGTAAAGGAGGAGAACATTGCTATATGCTCCATTTGTCATTCCTCTGTTAGTCGTGGTAAGCTTGGTACAAACTATGGTACCGGAGGCCAAATGACCCACTTGATAAAACACCACGCAATCAAGTGGGAGGACCACCTTCGTAGCATAAAAATTCGAACCATTGATGTTGGTGGGGATAAACTAGTACAAGGTCCACTCACGGTCGAACAGGAAGAAGAAGAAGAGGGAGACATTCTTTCTGGTAGTGGTACACAAAGTATCCCTGTCCCCAGCACTGCAGTGATACAGCCCACATCCTCCGCATCAGCAACATCTCAGTGGCACAAGAGTAAGAGTCAGCCGGAGACACCAAGGAGTACTGCGAAGTCTGCGATGCAAAGTGCTGCGCCGAGCCGCACCGAAAGAAATACCACGCAGCGTACCATTCTTAGCCTGTTTACTAGGCAGGAGGGAAAGTACGCACGCAACCACCCAATAGCACGTTTGTACAATGCTAAGCTTGCTAAAATGTTAGCACTGGACCTTCTCCCTTTTTCTTTTGTTGAAGGGGTGGGTTTTCTGGAATTTGTGTCAACCATCTGCCCAGAATGGAAGGTTCTCAGCCGCTACTAATTATCCAGAGTTGCTATTCCAGCACTACATCGCGACGTACTGGAATTGCTTGGAAAAGCCTTACATCAGAGTGCTGTTCATAGTATCCACCTGACAACAGTGATGTGGACCAGTTGCCAAGCTACTGATTACATGTGCATCACTGCACACTGGATCTCTTTTTCAGGTGTTAGAGACAAGCTATCTGCAGGCGTTGACACTGTTGATATTTTTAATGAGACTCGCAGACATGCAACTGTAGTCAGGTTTGCTATGGAGAAATCTCATACTGCTACAAACATTTTGACTGAGTTTAACAGCAAGGTCTTTGAATGGCTGCGACCAAGAGGGCTTAAAATTGATTTTGTTGCCACAGACAATTGCAGTAATGTAGTTAAGGCCATGAAAGATGGTGTCTATTTCAGGGTCACGTGTTTGGCACACTGCATTAACATTGTTGTTCAAGACTTTCTGAAAAATGAAAGCAAAGTCAGCAACTTACTGACCACCTACTGAAGAATATGCACACATTTCAACCATTCTTTTAAAGCACGGAAGCAGCTAAGGGTCATTTAACGTGAGCATAAAATGCCAGTCAAAGCACTCATCCAGGAGGTGCCAACACGTTGGAACTCAACTTATTACATGCTTGATCATCTGTTTGAGCAGTACATACCACTTAATGCTTATGTCATGACAAGAAAATTAGGGGATCCTACTGTGAAAGCCATGAAAGTTGAGATGTGGCAATACGACCTCATTAAATGCCTGACAGAGATGCTACTTCCTTTTGAGGTCTTCAAACGTGCAGTCAGTAGGAAGGACTGTACTTTGGGCCAAGCTATCCCATTGTTGTACATGCTAGAGCAAGAGCTGAAGCAGGTGTCTGAAACATACGAAGGTGTGGAAGACAAAGTAGATGCATGTTATTTGGCGAACGCCTTAGCCGACCGCTTATCTGACAATACAAGGATTCAAAATAAGATTGTGTCACATCGACAATACATCACTGCCACAATTTTGGATCCACGGTACAAATTATTTCTGAACAGTAATGCAGTAATTCCTTTTTCCGAAGGGGATGTTGCCAAGTACAAAACTTTAATAGCTGAGGAAGCCATTGATTTAGAAAACGAACGGCTCTCAATTAGAGGCCTGCCAGTGCCAGCCCAGGACAGTGCAAGTACTACAGGGCTGATTCCAGAGTAAAGTTCTTCTTCAGAGCAAGAGATCAGTGCATTTGCTTTTCAGCAGTCACCGACACTACCAATAACAGCACCAACAGGATCAGATTCATCAGACATAGCAAAAAAAATAGCTGCTTGGTTTCTACAGAAAGGGATGGGTAAATCCGTGGCTGGTGCAAAGTCTAAAGAGGCCAAGCAAATTGAAGCACCACTGAACATTGAGCGGATGGTCCATGCCTATCTGGATGACACAACAGAGGTGATCATGGAGCAAAGCCCATTGGTGTATTGGTATGGGAAAAGAAGCCAATGGCCAGTGCTCAGCAGGCTGGCGAGCAACAACCGCAACCACCGCCCGCAATAGTAGATGTTGTTCCTCCCGAAGTAGAGGCAGTTCAGGAAATTAAGCCTCATGCAGAGCAAGAAGAAGAGGAAGCCACTCATGCAGGAGATCTATTGCCTTCCAAATCCCCACCAAGGAAAAGGAGGGTTAGTCCATCGAGTTCTTCGCCAAGCATCCCTTCTGATGATCTAGATCTCACTTGGGGAGCCACAACAACCTGAGCATGAGAGGGAGACATATCCCAAGACCAGGCTAGGGAAAAGGAAGGTTCCAGAAAGCCTTACACTTATGGAGGTCGATGTAGAACAGCAGGACAATGATGATGATGAGTCTGACCCAGTCATCACACGCATCATTCCTGGTCCAGAGGACATGGAGATCAACATTTTTTCCCCAATCCAGAATAGCTGCGACTAGTAGGGATGTAGCATGCATACCTCCGACACAGGTAACACCTTCTTCTTCAGAGCAAGAGCTCAGTGCATTTGCTTCTCAGCAGTCACCGACACTACCAATAACAGCACCAACAGGATCTGATTCATCAGACATAGCAAAAAAAATAGCTGCTTGGTTTCTACAGAAAGGGATGGGTAAGTCCGAGGCTGGTGCAAAGTCTAAAGAGGCCAAGCAAATTGAAGCACCACTGAACATTGAGCGGATGGTCCATGCCTATCTGGATGACACAACAGAGGTGATCATGGAGCAAAGCCCATTGGTGTATTGGTATGGGAAAAGAAGCCAATGGCCAGTGCTCAGGAGGCTGGCGATAAAGTATCTGGCTTGCACTGTTGCAAGAGTCTCTTCTGAGCGTGTTTTCAGTGCTGTTGGTGCCATTGTAACTGTGAAAAGGACCAGTCTTTTGCCGAAAAGTGTGGAGAGGTTAACCATGATCAAAATAAATCAGCACTTCATATACCACCAGACTACAAAATACCAGAAACACAGCAGGAAGAGGAGTGTGACTCCAAAGACGTAAGTAGTGGGTTACATGACCTACTTCTGTCCGAACCACCAGGGTTTGAGGACGAGCTCTTCTTCCCTGACAACTAGGCTTTCAAATTGTTACTTTCTCCCTTCCTTTATTTGTGTGTATATCTGTCTTTCTGGGTCAAATCAAACCACTCTCTGTCAGAAATAGGAGCTTAGAGGGAAAATACAGACCGAGCTGCCCTCCACTCAATCACTAGTCATCAACCAAAGCCCTGTCCAAATGACATAAATTATGTCAGTTATTTGAATAACAGAACAGTCTGTGAGTCCTGATAGCTGTTATCCTCCCCTATATACTTTCTTTCTAATGAGGGGATGTTTCACTGCAATACGTCTTGAGTTCCTTAAAAACAAAACCAATAGGCCAAAACCTTTTTGACAGTTACACAGAACACACCCACAGATTGTCTGACACCAATAACCAATATCAAAGGTCCATCTCATCGGTTTGGACAGATTCTGTGTAGAAAAAATGTGACAGAACCGAATGACACCTCACGGAAACACCACCAACGGGGTAACTGGTATGTAATCTCCAGACAGGACCCCTGTCTCATCATCGGTTGTCATCCGGTTCATAAAAGAAACAGAAAACGCGTGTAAAAAAAAACAAACCAAGACAGTGTGTGAAAAAGTGGAAGCAGAGAAAGTCTGCAAGTGACAATCAAAAAGTGCATCAAAAGCAACAAATACTTCTCTTCACAGTTTTATTCGTAGAGAAATAGGTGTCTGCTGTTAGACTAAAAAGGCTGGTAGCTATTCATGCACACCATTACCTATTACCAACATGTTTCACTGCCATGTCAATTTTGGCAGATTCATCAGGGCCGCAAGGTTTACTGCCACACCACTGTTGGACACTTGTTCTATGTTAACTATATGCAGCCCGTTTGCTCATACCAGCTGCTAAGGAATCCTCAAATGGGGGAGAAAAGGATACTCCTACAGTGAGAATCCGGCATCACATAAATTGTGCATATCAATCGTTATATGTCCCGACGAGCGCGTTGTCTCGTTCATCAAATCAAAACACAACAAATCCATCACCACCGTCTTTTATTTTTTTTTACCTATTGGAGTTGCACGTCTGTGCATTTAACTGTCCACTTCACTCCTCAGAGTCGTGCTCCATCTTCCTGACTCGCCCTAAATACATTTCCATCTTGCCAGGCATTGGATGGAGATGGAGAATAGTACAATAATGTAGCCTCTAACAGTCCCTCCATAACAAGTGCAACGTACGTGACTATAGCCATCTTCTGTTTTGTTTCCAATCCGAAACTCATCACTGTCTTAAGGCTACCACCTATGTCTGCAGGCATACACAACTATTCACTGTCAGAACTTGAGCAGGCATCCAAAACTAAAGTAAACTCGTAATCACTTTCAGAAGGCTCAGCATCTCTGATCTGACAGCCAAAGAGAACAGCAAGACAGGTCTTTGATTAATGCATGATGCCATGCATTGCATTGGATGCTTGCTGACTCTGACCAAATGTGCATGAAGTAAAAGTATACTAGGAGTTTAAATAATAAGAAAGTAAAAGTGACTCAAGTGATAGTCAATGTTTCCATGTTGCTTAATAATAACCAATTGTGCTCCTACTACTGCAGGTGCAGTCTGGACTTACTTAATCGGAGTTGCTCACTACAGTCTGAGTTGCTGTTGGTCTGTCGGACAACACGTACACGTACCACACCTGATGATGATGATGATGATGATGATGATAATGATGACTTTACTACTTTGCACGGAGTCAGTCAGTTGGATCTGAGATGATTGATTGAATACATTTCAGGAAGTGAAATAAAAGGTAAACACAACCAATCAACAAGAACCACAGCAGACCTAGGCTACATGTCTGTGCAGTGGTGGAGTCGAATAGTGGTATGTTGATGACTGACAGTGTAGCATTGATTTAGTCACTTGATTTGGAAAATGCTACGTTGCTGTATATGCCTTTTGTCTGGTTCTGTCAAAAATTAAGGTAAATAGAGTTTGGGTCACGGCCCGGTGCCGTGGGCCTGTTCTGTGCTGGCTCCTATCTTGTTGTTCTTGTAGATTAATGCTGTGAAACTAGTAGAGTAGACACAATGTATCAGTCTGAAAGTCTTCTCGCTCAAGAGTCTTGTCTTTTTGCACTACACAGTAATTGATGTGTTTTTTTCATTCATTTATTTTTCAATACCCCTTTTGTTTTTTCATCAACACTTACAGGCAGGCCTTTTACCCAGTGCTATTATACTTGGAGCAACAACTCACACTTACCTTACCAATCCTCAACAGCCAGCCAGTGGCACCCAAGAATGATGTTTAGAGTGTCCATGGGAGGGAGGACCAGGATGAATGACGAGATACAACTACACATTTGGAGCTGGATAATATAATTTTTAATAATTTGATTCCTTTTTTCTTTTCATTCATTTTACGACTGTGTGACTTTGTTTGCTAGTTGCTCCCTACAACTATTTTTTAATTTTCTTTGCTAGCTTTCAGCCCAGTACAGCAGATAATTAAGGTTTCTCTGAGGACATACAGCCAAGGCAAATTTTCATATAATACTACTTCCTTGTACTGTTGAATTGTGTAGTAGTAGTTATGTACTACTCATTAACCTTCAAGTTATCTTCATCATGCATGCATTTCCTTTTTCTACCTTTAGTTTATAGATTTATTGGATAGTGGATCATCATTGTCTTCATTGTTTTGCTTTTGTGGTCTCCATGCGTACTGTTTTTCTTTGTCAAACCTGTCCCCAAACCCCCCTCCCCATCCATTCATCAAACCCTAACCCTCTTCCCCCCGGCTGTGTGGTTTTATATTGCGGTGAGATATGACTACATTAAATCTACACCAACAATTGATCACACTCTTGCTGGGGCAGATGTGATGAAAGCAACACTAATTAAATGTCTTCGAGGCAGGGCGAGGATCTTCTTCTGCTTGACCACCGATGCTCAGTGTATGTACAAGCCAATTAATTTTCTAAAGGGACCCAAAGAATACATCTTAATTAATTGCCAGCATTGATTGGATTTACAGCATTAAAGTTTGTGAATTAGGATTTGTGTTTAAGTGACTCCTTCAACACAACTACGGTGTAACTTCTTAGCTTCTTGTACAAGGCAGTCCCCGACACCTTTGTTTTCTTTTAGTTTAGCAGTTGCAATATTGTTTGTTTGGCAGTCTTCTTATGTACTGTACTTTTATACTACTCCCACAGTCTCTCTCAGGCAAATGACTGTCTTTTTGTTTTTTGTTTGCAAATGCTAGTGCCAGTGTCTACTACTACCACCACAACCACGGCATCTTCTCCATTGTCTTGGGAAACCATGCAGCCATTGCTGTGCCGAACTTAATCCTCATCAATCACAGGTAAGATAAGTTTGTTGGGAGGTATAATGGAGTAGGAGGAGCGACTGGTAGTACTGGTAGTACTAGTAGGACAAATATAACTCAGTGAGGTGTACAGCATCTATCTGTTTGCATGTTACAAAATTGGCAGATTATTTAAATCAAACACTGGCTGCTGCCCTGCATCTGCATGTAAACCTTGTAACGTACATTAATTCGTGAAACAGTAACCCACCACAAAACATTAACATTGTATGTGTAAATAAAAATAAATAACATTTATTTTCTTAACAAAAATAGCCTATCCCACACCTCACCCACCCCTCTCCCTAACCCCAACTAATGTCCAAGTCCAACGAATGTCCCAAAAAGAAGAGAAACCCCAACACCCAATTCCCACCCACCAACAAAAGTATTAAAAAAGGGGCAAATCAACAGGGTTTATGGTGTTTGTCCACCAGGATTTTGATGCGCTCCTCTAATCGGTCCTCCAGCTGTGCTATCCGGAGGAGAAATTGCAGGCGAAACGCACAACACCTACATTTGCATCCATGTGAGAGGTTGGCAGATGTTGACAAATAGCGGCGGTGAGCGGCTGCCTGACCGTGGTGCCGTACTCCTGTAGGTGAGGCCTGGCTGGGGCCCGGGGCATTGGAAGAGGCAGCAGCTGCTGCCGCGGCCTCCTCCTCCTCGGCCTGAGCCACCAGCTGGCGGTATTCATCAATGATGGCCTGCAGTTTCCTTTGCCGGGCCCTGGCTGCCAACTCCTTCTTTGTTGGTTTTTGGGAAGGAGTATCTATAAAGACAGAAACAGAATTGTAACCAAAACTCTTCGCAAAACAGTAACACAAAATGAATTTAACACATAGTAGCACAGTAGCACTAGCAAGCACAGTACATAACATTTGTGGTTACTTTAAGTATCTATCCTCCTGCTTCCCCAGCCTCTAACATTT